>NW_015387972.1:0-1578 GCF_001527695.2 Protobothrops mucrosquamatus | reverse complement strand
ACCTAAAAGATCTGTTACAATGGATCTTCAAGGGATGATTCAGAAGCTCCAAAAACCAAAGGATGGTTAAGTTAATAACTTTAAATGTTAATGGATTGAATTCACCACAAAAAAGGAGAAAAATATTTTATTATTTGAAGCAGCATAAGAATGATATTATATGTCTACAAGAGACACACATTACATTAAAAGATCAAAAGTACTTATTTAATCCTAAATTGGGTTTACATTTTGCGGCCTCCTCTCAAAAGAAAAAAGCGGGTGTAGTTCTTTATATTAAGAAGGAATTGATGCCAAAATTAATAGATACTGATGCAGAAGGAAGATTTGTACTTGTGGAAACCATTTTGAATGGGAAAAAATGTCTTCTTGTGGGCTTATATGGACCAAATTTATATCAACAACAAAAGCAATTTTTTACTGTTTTGCATCAAAAGATAATGCAATTGGATTATAAATCGGTTATTATGATGGGAGACTGGAATGGTGTAATAGATCCAAAAAGAGATAAAAAGACTTCAGCTAAAACTTCAATACAAATTAAATTGCCTAAAAGTTTTTTTGCTTTACAGGAAGACCTTGAGTTAAGAGACATATGGCGTGAAAGGAATATGGGAGAAAGTGATTTCACTTTTTTTTCGGATAGGCATCAATCTTACTCCAGAATTGACTTTATTTTGATTACTACTGACTTGATGCCTAGGGTTAAGAAGGTAAAGATTTTTCCTAAGATTCTGTCAGACCATAGTCCTGTATGGATGGAGATTTCAACTGATGGAGGTAGTAGAAGGACTTGGAGACTGAATGAGAATTTATTGAATTATGAAACAAATGTGCAGAAATTTAAGGATTATTTAAAAGAATTTTTCGCGTTGAACATGAATAAAAGCACCCCTATATCGATGGTTTGGGATGCAAGCAAAGCAGTTATGAGGGGTGCCTTAATTTCAATGAACTCTGCTTATAAGCAAAAACAGCAGCAAAACTATAAAGATATTGAGCAAGAGATAAAAATAAAAGAAAAAGCTTTCTCCTTAAATCCAATGGATAAGAGTTTAAAGGCATCTATTGTAATGCTGAAAGAACAGTATAATATGTTGCTTTCTGATCAAACTGCTATCAATTTGAAATATATGAAACATAATACATTTTGCAATGCAGATAAACCTGGAAGATGGTTAGCGTATCAATTACGTAAGAAACAAAAACAAAGACTTATTGAGAAAATGAACTATAAGGGTAAAGAAGTCTTTCAACAGGATTTGATCAAAAGGGCCTTCACAGAATATTTTTCTAAATTGTATGCCTCTGAGAATATACAATTAGATGAAATAGATAATTATTTACAACAAGCAAATTTGCCTTGTCTTTCTGAGGACCAAAAAGGATTGATGAACGGTATGATCACGTTGGAAGAGATTGCAGAGGCATTTAAACAACTGAAGGTTGGTAAGGCCCCTGGCACAGATGGGTTTACTGCAATTTATTATAAAAAACTATCGGAAGAAATGTTAGAACCCTTGAGATGTCTTTTTAATGACATTTTAATGGGGGGACAAATACCACCATCTTGGAGGT
>NW_015387971.1:133465-141249 GCF_001527695.2 Protobothrops mucrosquamatus | reverse complement strand
ATGTATATATATGTATGATTTTTTAAGGAGGTGCCCGGTGATACCCCAACTGCACTGACGGGATGGTTGAGGGAGAAAGGGAGGTAGGAAAGAGGGAGGAAGGAGGAGTGGTGGTAGGATGGGAGGAGGAAGGTGTAGGCAAGTGAGAGGGTGGTGCAGGAGGGGGACACCGGACACGTCCGTGAATGTATTGATTAGTATTGATTCTTTTTTTGCTTGATATTGTGATAAAAGATTTATGTTTTTGTTTTTCAATGAAAAATCAATAAAAAATTATTTAAAAAAAAAAAAAAGCGATGATCCAAACTTTACGTATAAGTCTGGATATGCAAACTCAAACTATGACCTCAACCAAAGAATTATCTATACAGAATTCTATAGAGAAAGTGAAACAAGCAAATGCTATGACAGAAGACTTAGATCAGTGGTTCTCAACCTGTGGGTCGGGACCCCATTTGGGGTCGATTGACCATTTCATGGGGGTCGCCAAGCAAGGCTGTCCGCCATTTTTTTTTGTCCGCCATTTTTTTTTGTCCGCCATTTTTTTCCCCTTTTCTGGCGGGTGCCTTACCTCCCTTGGGCTGGGCCAGCTGGTGGTCAGCCTGCTCCATCTCTGCCGCTTGCCAGCTACGCCTCGGCCGGCGCAGGGGGCAGAACCACGCATGCGCGGCGCTCCCGGGCAGGGAAAGTCCTCGACTTACGACCGGTTGGGTAGTCCTCGACTTACGACCGGTTTAGTCCTCGACTTATGACCAGTTTAGTCCTCGACTTACGACCGGTTTAGTCCTCGACTTACGACCGGTTGGGGTCGCGGCATTAAAAAGGTTGAGAACCACTGACTTAGATACTCAACAAATACAGACAATGGAAAACACAAAAAAGAAACTGATAATAGAGAACAAGGAAAGGACTTTTCTTATAAACCAGAAGGAATTTGAAGATAAAAAAGAAAAACAGATGAAAGAGAAGATAAATACTTCGGGACAACTGCATCGAACTGGAAAAACAAAGAGACTACCAGCTAAATCAACTAGTCCTCTTAAGAAAACATCAACTGGATGCTCTTATCAACATCAAACAATAGCCACAACAATACAAGGAGATTTTTTTGATGATTTAAAGGCAAAGATACGAAAAATGACCTGGCAGAGAAAAAAAGCTAGAATAAGATTGAAAAAGATTGGGGTTTTGATCTATACATGAGATCTAAAATAGAATATATCTAAATGGATAGCATATGTATTCTGAACACAAGATATTGTAACGATTTGAGATAAAGAAAATTTTGGTCACATAAAATCTAGAAATATATTGAAATAAGAATATTATACTGTCTTATTAGATTGGTAAGATAGATGGTAGAATTTATATACAAGGTGTGTATTTTAAATATTAGAATGTATGAGGAATTGTGATAAAGGAATTGTGTTTAATTAAAAATCTGAAAAAAATAAATATTAAATGTTAAATTAAAATATTAAGGGAAAATTAACCATCAGGTTACCGATTGGCTAAAAGTTTGAATGTTTACAAATAACTAAGATTTGAATTTAAGATATTGTTATGAGTTGAGACAAAGGTTAAGTAAAACTTAGAAGTATAAATACTAATAATTAAATTTGTATATGGGTTTGTGGTACAAATGTTGGTGGTTTATTTTTATTTATTTTTCTTTCTGGAAAGGAAGAAAGAAAGGAAGTAGAAGGAAGAAAAGAAAAAAATTATTAGCCCCAAATGTGAGATACGAGACTTAGAAATTGGGATCATTTAAAATCTGGAAATGATAAAGATTAAACGTTAAACTTAAATATCAATGGGAAATCAAAGTTAAGAAAAACTTACTAGGTTATTGTTTAAAAGGTGGAATGTCAAATTAATTAAGATATGTATAGACTGAAGATTATTGATGAATATTAGAAAGGTACTTTTTGTTTGATTGATAGAATAAGAACTGTATTGGTTCGAACATGACAGTAGATATTATGGGGGAAAGAGAGGGAATTAGTTGCTGTAATACTTTGAGATTTGTACTGATGATATTCAAATGTAATGGAATTACTGTGCTCAGCCGCCATGCTACTTTTCAAATATGTAAATGTAATATTGTAAAATTAATAAAAAACTTGGAGAAAAAAAAACAAAGCTTGAATCCAGGGAGAGAAGGGTTTTGTTGACTTTTTGCAAGAAATAATGGAATGTGATGGACATTGATAATGAACATTAATGATGTCCAAATAATAGACATTGCAGCCAAGAAAGGTTATTTCCTAAGTAGCAATAACCTATCCATAACTTTGCAGTGGTGGAAAAGTGGATTTCCAGGCACAATTGGATCCAGGAGACTTAATCTACTATCTTACTGAGCTATGCAACAAGTAATTTAAACTAAAGAGTTAATGAGTTTTTAGCTCCAAGGGTATTCACAAATATGGTTTTAAAAATCAAAATAGCAATTCTGAGGGTACATTCAAAACTGCTCTCATTTTTTAATATGGACCATATACAGTATTATACAGGAAGCACATAAAAAGTGGGCTGAATTTAGATCACACTGTCACAGCGACCATCTTGATTTTTTTACCGCATTCTGCAAACACTCCTGCATAAGCTTTATTTCACCTTTGGTTCTCAACTTTCAGCCCTAGAGCACCCTATGAAGTACAGTTGGGTGCTTATAAACTCTTGGACCCTTCTCCTAATATGGTGACATCGGCCGTTAAACGTGTTATCTCCCATCCTGACTACAATGGCAAGGACGGCTCCATTGGAGACATTGCTTTAGTGGAGTTGAATTCCCCAGTGACTTTCAATGACTATATCCTTCCCATCTGCTTGCCAGCATCTTCTGTGGAGTTTCTTGCAAACACAAAATGCTGGGTCACTGGATGGGGACGGATTGGGTATTCAGGTGAGGAAAACTGGAGGAAGCATTTTTAATTGTTCTTAAAGAGACCCAGAAAGTTGGACTATATGTGATTTTTTTTTGCTTGTTTGTTTCTTCAATAATACACATTTGTTATTTGGGAAAAGAAAGCTGCTGAGGCTGCTTTTTCTATGTGGATTTTAAAGGTTTTCCATAATCTTCCTCAACAATGACCTGATGCATGTTGCATCATAGATAGCGAAGTCTTTATGGGAGTTGTCATTGAGTAATCTGAGTGAGGAAGTCCATCTCTATGAAATGTTTTATCTAATTTGAATAAAGAAGAGTGATGGAACCAGACAACCAAAGTATATAGGCAGGTATCCATCAAAATAATCTATTACATGGATAACTGGAAGAGAGAGCGGTAGGTTTCAAAGTACAGATGAGTTGTTTGCACTTACCTGGAAGTAGTTAGAGTACTAGTTTGGGAAGGTCAGCAAAAACCTTTCTGAAACATCATTGAGGGCAAACTAATGGAAGTCTTTTTTTAAATACATATGTTTAAAAAATATGGGGAGTGCAATTTTTCATGACTCTCAACAATATACAATAAGAAACAAGATTATACAAGTGGCAAGTTTTATTCCACAGCATAAGTACACATTATAAACCTGCCCAGATGTTGATGAAATACAATATGTCTCCTAGAATCTTTCATCACTCATCTTCCTGACTGGGACTGCTAGGAATTGTGGTTTAGCAACATCTGGAGGTCTATATATTGTGCATAAATCTGTTATCTTTGCATTCTGGGAATGAAAATTGTCCCATTTTTCTCTTCTACAGAAGACTTGGCATCCCCCAAAATCCTTCAGGAAGTGGACGTACCTATCATAGATCGTGATACTTGCAACAATCTCTATAATATAAGCAAAGGATATCAGTTACAAACTGATCTTGTCAAGGCTGATATGATCTGTGCAGGGTACAAAGAAGGTGGAAAGGATGCCTGTCAGGTAGGATATACTAAGACCTATTCTTTAGAGAAGCAAAATGACATGTAAATATAAAGTCCTAAGCAACTAAAATAAAGTTCTATATCCTCACTGTCCTGAGAAGGAGTTAAATGTATTAAGCATTTGTTATAAGCATTTGTTAAACTGATTCAAAAGACCAAAGGTGCAAAAATATGGTCCACAATTTCTTCGGGGTTCTCCAGGTTAAAAGTAACCTCCACCTCTGGATCTCTTCAATGATAAAACTTTTCCAAACACATAAAAAAAAACATCTGCACTACTTGTGGTCTATACTTGGGTGCAGGTCTTCCTGAACATAAAGATAGAGGCCATCACTATTCAAAGAGATGATTAAGAAATATGATCCATCTGCATCTTCCTTTTTTTGCATAGGAAGTTGTGGGGAAGAAAGGTTATAGGTAGCAGGTGCCTTGGGGCAAAATGTGAAACTTCAACCCTGAAAACCAAAAATTAGCTTGGCCTTAACCACTTTTCAGGAGTGGTCCTTGAAATGCAATGCAAAGTTTGCTGGGACCCTCGAGCTGATGGAAAGTATGAGGTCCTGGTATAGACATAATCAGTCATAGAGTTTTTCTTTCCTATCTTAGAGAAGCCATTCCCAATTATCAGTTCTCTTTTATCCTCTGCAAGGGCAAGAAAAAAAGGGGTTCCAACCAATTAAAAAAGAAAAAGAAATCTTATTCAATGATCATGTAAGTTTGGGTCTGTGAGCAGTCTGTCATTTAATTTCATTTACCTAGAAAAAAAGCTTTGTTAAACTCAGTTGTGTTAATTTCTGAGTAGGCCTTCCTGCTGCAATCACACAATATGCTTAATCTGTTTAAAGAAATAACCTTTTTTTTTACAATACACTGAATCATAATACCACCAAGGGGGGGCTGGGTTAGCATAATATGCAAAGCCACAATAACACTCAGCCAGAATAAATCTATGAAAGCTTAAGTACTTAGGAGTTATAGGACCTTGTAACTCAAGGCCAAGAGGGGCTTCAGACTACAATGGGAGTGTAATGGTATGTGGGAGACAGGAAGAAGTGCCACAGACTAGGCCAGACATGACAAACACAAGGCCCGGGGGCCGGATGCGGCCCGCGAAGTGGTTTCATGTGGCCCGCGAAGCCATCCTGGAAACAGTGAGGGAACAGCCCCCGCTGCATTGGCCCTGGCCCAGGCCGGCTGGAAGCCAATGTACAATTTTGTGGTAGCCATCTATGCTGAAACACATTCAGTCTTAGCTCCACAAGACCATCTGGAAACAGCGAGGAAACAGCTACTGCCACATCGGCCCCGCCCCCTGGGTGCATGCTGGGGAGGTGTCACCCTTTGTGAGGAATGAAGAAATGCACCATTGCCTGGAAGTGGCCAGCAAATGGCCCTCGCCTACTTCACATATCCAGCTTGATGGGCTCCGGGGGAGGGGTTTCGGCAGGCAGCGGGGCGCTCTCCTCACAGCGCCAAGAGGCTGAGCCGGGCGGCGCAAATCCAAAAAGAAGCACGATGACGCCCAGCCCCCAGCCTGCCCGGTTTCGGCAGGCAGCGGGGCGCTCTCCTCACAGCGCCAAGAGCTGAGCCAGGTGGCGCAAAACTGATGAGAAGTGCAATGCTGCCTAGCCCCCAGCCTGCCCAGTTTCAGCAGGCAGCATGGTGCAAAGCTGGCGAGCTTCGCACCGCCCGGCTCAACCTCTCGGCGCTGTGAGGAGAGCGCCCCACTGTCTGCTGAAACCAGGCAGGCTGGGGGCTTGGCGGCATTGCGTAAGTAACGTTGACTCTCACGCTGCTCATGGCATCCCCTCCCCCAGAGCCCACCAAGTCAGATATGTGAAGTAGGTGAGGGCCATGTGCCGGCCACTTCCAGGCAATGGTGCATTTCTTCATTCCTCACGAAGTGTGACGCTTCCCCAGCTGCGTTTCTTGCCTGTTTGTCTCCCTCCCTCATCTCAAATATTTTCCCACCACTCTGTAATTAGGAAGGAAGAAAGGAAAGAAGGAAAGGAGAGGAAGGGTCTGAGGGAAGTCCTGCCTTAGTCCTGCCCTGCTGCCCTTTTACCATCTCCTTGCCCCCTCCTCCTGGCCTATCCTGGGTGTCTCCCATCCTATTGCTAAAGAAGCTTTGGATACAAAGCCAGGTCTCCTCCCATGGAGAGGGAATGGGCCTCCCTCTGACTTTGCCCTTGTACCCATCATGAGTAACCTGGCTAAGGAGAGCAAGCACAGCAGCAGCAGCCTTGAGGAGGAGGTAAGCGCAGCTGGGCGCCTCCTTGGGTAAGTGGGGCTGGGCTTGGTGCCGCGGGTGCTCGAGGGCCAGGCTGGGCGTTTGACCTCTGCTGCCCAGGGCTCCAGGCAGCCTGCACCACCATCCAGCCCCCCCGCATGGCCTGAGAGGAACGGTGAGGCTCCTCCAGTGGACCATGCCTTGGCACTTGCCCTGGTCCCACCCCCTTCTGCCAGAGACCCTCAGATCTGTCCCACTCCTGCCCAGGCCCCCACAGGCACCCTTGACACGAATGATGTAAAGCTGGCCATGCCCACCCAATAGGCCACACCCACTCCATCCACGCCCACCCAGTAGGCCACACCCACCCTGGCCACACCCACCTGCCCCCCCCCGAGGGTAACCGCAATGCTGATGTGGCCCTCAATGAAATTGAGTTTGACACCCCTGGTCTAAAGGGTCAAATTACCATAACAAAGCAACAGTACTCCACTGGGCTTTTCTTTTGATAGTCCAGGTCATAACTAATTATTTAGGAATATCTTCACTCCTTTTCAGTGCAGCTATTTTTAATAGCCTCATTAGCTTCATAACTAAGTCCATTTTACACATAGACAGAAACTGAAGCTGAAAGCTAAAGGAGTCACATTCTGCACTAAGCTAGAAAGGGGATCTCTTTTTTTTTTTACCCTTTTCTTCCCCACATAGGAAGACAAGTAGATAAAACTCTTGGTACAAGGCCAACTACGTGCATGTTTGATCCTTGACTCTTCCTGACTAACTAAGATAATTAGGAGAAGGTTGGTTGATCAAATACCCAGACTGGTCAATGCTTCACTGGGAGAAACTCTGCTATCCGGATTTGCCTCCAGAAGTGTGGAACAACTTGCCTTTAGAAGTTATGAATGCTCCAACACTGGAAGTTTTTAAGAAGAGATTGGACAACTATTTGTCTGAAACGGTATAGGGTTTCCTGCCTGAGCAGGGGGTTGGACTAGAAAACCTCCAAGGTCCCTTCCAACTCTGCTATTCCGTTCCGTTCCGTTCCGTTCCGTTCCGTTCCATTCCATTCCATTCCATTCCATTCTAAGGTGACTTTGGGAAACCTCAACTGAAGAGTCCACTCTGGGGTGCACCAAATTGGATAATTTTGCTCTAAACTCTAATGTAATACTGCTGCGTGAGGTGCTTAAAGGCCTTGTAGCATCTCAGTTCTAGTCATTCATAGATGAAAAATATCATCTAGCTCTGGACTTCCGGTGTGCAGGCGACCTCGTCGGATGCAGCCGACAGCTGCCTCCCGCCTGTTTTCGTGTAAAAGCCGTTCTGACAGCAAGCATCAGCTGTCAAACGGCTTGATACCTTTCCCCCGGGCATAAGGGGATCGGTGAGCCGCCCGGGGTAGGAGTTGAGTTCCCGAGTCGTCCTATGTGGACGATGTAGGTTAGAACTCCTCCGGAGCCCCGAGGACTCTCCGCGATCCAGGACGCCTTCGCTTCGGCGAAGCTAGAAGCCGCCGACACCGCTGCAACTTAAACTGAACTGTGAGTTATTATATGCAGACAAACCGACCCTGGAAGTTTGTTTCCTATTTTGGATTCTACCCTAACTTTGGATAGTCTGATCTTCCCTATACTTGGAGTGGATTGAGTGAAAGTGAATTTAAAATG
>NW_015387971.1:126607-130249 GCF_001527695.2 Protobothrops mucrosquamatus | reverse complement strand
CACATCTATTTTCTATGTTCTGAAGGAGAAACTCTTTATATCTCAGTGGTGGCCAAGGTATGTTTCACTGGAAGAAAAAGGCCATTCTCATTCACTGTGTCTGGCTTTCTGAAATTCTACTTCTCAGGAGACCAATCAAGTACTGATATTTCACCCAAGACCATCCTTTAAAAAAGCATTTAAAAAAATCAGAAATAAAAGATTTATATTTTATTCACTTTTTAAAAAAATAATTGAAGGGAGACAGGCCTTTTAGAATGTAATGTGTATTGGTTTTAAATGCTATAACTCATAGAATAACTCATAGCATTGGGACAAAAGCTTTATATGCAAATAAGAATTTAATGTTTCAAAAGAATTTAATGTTTCAATTGAATTTCTCCCACATGCACTATTCTTTAAAAAGAAAAAAGAAAACCAAAGTAGTACATTAAGCCTAGCAGACATTTATAAAGTTTGTTTGTTTTAAACTAAACAGGTAGGGATGTTTTAAACTATGCTATTTAAAGCTTCAGAGGCTATATTGACATTAGAAACTTAATTCTAATGAATTCTGTTTGGTTAATGTGTAAATCCAGCTGCACCCACCCTGGCCACCCCCCCCCCCCCCCCCCCGAGGGCAACCGCAATGCTGATGCGGCCCTCAATGAAATTGAGTTTGACACCCCTGGACTAGGCAATAATCAGATAAGAGGCAGCTGAGCCCTCCAAATGAATGGGGCATGACAAGTGTCTCAGAAGGGACCATGGATATTTTCAGACTTGTTAAGATCATTAATGTAACCTTACAATAGAGCTAGCCTGCCAGAGTGTGCATCTTGTCTGGGTTGACAGGGTGAAAATAGCTTTGATCTGCAGCTTCTTAAAGCAACTGCATCACTTCCCGCAGCTGCTTTAAGCAATTGCAGAGATGGGCCACCTCTATGGCCGCCTTGTTCCAAAGCATTTGGGAGGATTCAAATTCACAGTGCTGCACTGTCCTCCTTAACATGTGGTCTATGTGTATTTATCAAGAGATTCCCATCATAAGTGAGGGACAGCAATATAAATTATCTCTGACCCACTCCATGTCCCAGTCACCTTTGGCAGCAAGGTTGAGGGAAGATGGGGAAATTATTACATGTGAGTATTTTAGTATTCATTTTTACTATCAAACTTTGGAATGTATGGCTGCTTGTTGCTGCTTGTTATTCCTTATATGAGATGCACTTTTACAACATGAGTTGAGATTTTTCAATTATATTTTTACAGCATCTGTAAACAAAGGATGGGCTTCTAAAGGTTTAAAACAGATGAAAAGTGTAGTCCACTGACATCCAGAAAATGCATGTGGTCACTCTTCCTGTACAATGGAGATCAATTGCTGATTGACATCAAGTTTTGCCTTCCAGGTTCAGTGGGGTTTTCTACTCAGGAAGAGGAATAGTTAACTAATCTGTTCTCAGGAATTTCACTGAGAGCAAAAACAAATATGCCAAATATAATAAATGGCAATAAATTGTAATCTTCCAAAAATAATAAATGCCAATAAATCCACTGGGACTTCCTTTTCAGTAGAATATAAAATTCTGCTCTAATTCTTTCCACTTTTTTTCAAATGACGAAAACTTGCTAGTTTTAAGGAAGTTGAAGTTCTCTTTCAATAATACGTACAAGTTCTCCTCTTACAAAATATTTCCCATCAGCAAAGTTGATACATAGTTGTCTTAAAAATATTTTAAAATTAAAACTGGTATGCTACCATCAGCAAAATTAGGATATAGTAGGACAGAAAGGACATGATTTGTTTCAAGTTCGGTAAAATTCTTCAAATTAAGCTATATCTTACCTCCTGACTTCCTGAAAAAAATCTGGGTAGTTTCTTGGCAACTTCCCTTTGCAGGAAAGATGGCAAGTCTCTTCTCTTTGTTAAGTTTCCATAGACTTCCTGTATTGGCACCTGGAGTGCCATCCATTCTCCAGCCTTCTGCATCATCACCAGAACTCCAAGACGCTCCCTCCCACCTCTCACAACTCACATGCAGGCAGTGCCAGCCCTCTGAGGGCTTTCCCCAACCTCACCTGTTGTCCCCAAATTCGGGTTTAGCCTGGTGCCAAAGCCAATGAAGACTACCAGACACAAGGTGCAGGATTGATTTCCTTTTATTGCAGCTCTTCAGCAAAAGGGGTCCCGGCCAGCAAAATGCCAGGACCCAGAACAAAGGATCCAACAAGCTTTTATACAGTTTTTCAAGGCGGGATTAAGACACATTGTCTAAAAGTGTTCTGGATCGTATAGATCTATGTAACCCTAACTAGAGAGCATGTATCAGTATGTTAGAATACCTGGCAGTTATTGGGTTAAAGGCTGGGTTTGTTAATAGGTCAGTGGGAGGAGTTTCTAAAGGGCATTGGGAGACTTCCTGGACACAAGCCACATGGGAATGCCTTTGTTCATCCAGCTCATGGCTTCCAGCCACATGGCTGGAGATCTCATGATTATGCCAACATGTGATGCTTAGGCAGAAGTAGAGGGGAAAGTCCATCATCAATTTACCTGTGGAACAATCCAATATCGCTAAACATATTTTGGACGTATCTCTACAATACTGTAAGTCATTGTTTAGGATTCCCAGAATAAAGCAATATTTTCTGTTTGTTCCTCTGAGTTAACTATCTGTCCCGGATTGGAATAAAGCCATATTTCCTGTCTAGGGCAGAATAAAAAGGCTTTTTGAAAGTTATCTAAAGGATCCTCTATTGGCTCCATGCCATCCTTATTTCTAAGTCTTAACTAATAAACACTTCAAAAGTTATCTAACAAGTGGTCTATTGGCTCTACTTCAATCCCATTCCTAAAAGTTAACTAACAGGCATCCTAGAAAACTTTTAGCAAGTCTTCTATTGGCTCTGTCTTAGCCCTATTGTTTATCTTAGCAATATGTCTTGTATGATATGCCTGACAGTCAGCTCTTGTTTTCTACATTGAAAGGGGTCCCACCTGTCCACACTCCCTCTTCCTTTATCTTTGTTATGCAGGCTTTGCAAATGCACATCTCTCGTCCTTCTGAGTTCATGCCATATCCTTGCATTTTTACAGCAAATGGCCCAGCTTCACCCACCCACACACCCCCATGGCACCTTACCCCTTTGTGCTCCTTACCTAGGACTCCCATCACTTTTCACTTAACCCGCAAATCTTGGGGTTATGACAGCAACTGGTACTGCTTGGATTGCTATCACTAAATGATGCAGTCCTGTGACATTGCACTTCACAATCACATCAGCAATTCCAGTCCCAATTTCCATTGCAACTCGAGGACTACCTGCAATTTAAAAAAAAATTGAGAATGTCATGGTGTTTTGCACAGCAGCTCTTTCCATGGATTAGGTCGATGTGGATAGAGTTGGAGAACCTCATTCCTATTCCACTGAATGTTTCTTATCAGGAGGTAACTCCCTTTGACGGACTTCCGGTGGCAGGCGATTTCGCTGGTCGCAGCTGTTTGCTGCCTCCCGCCTGTTTTGCGTAAAAGCCGGTTTGACAGCCAGCATCAGCTGTCAAACGGCTTGATACCTTTCCCCTGGGCATAAGGGGATAGGTGAGCTGCCCGGGGTAGGAGTTGAGTTCCCGAGTCGTCCTATATGGACGATGTAGGCGAG
>NW_015387971.1:121341-125149 GCF_001527695.2 Protobothrops mucrosquamatus | reverse complement strand
TTTTTTTTTTTTTCTTGCTGAAATGGTAAAGATTTTGGGTATCTGAAGAATTAATAAAAGGAGGTAACTCCCTTTATTCTCTTTTTTCTCCACAGGGTGATTCCGGAGGGCCCTTAGTCTGCAAATCCAATGGGGCCTGGACACTGGCTGGGGTGGTGAGTTGGGGGGAAGGCTGTGCTCAACCCAACCGAGTTGGCGTATATACATCAGTACCTTTCTACCTAGATTGGATCCAAAACAATATAAATACAAATAGTGGACTTTCAAACTTCCCCAGGGTGACTCTACTTTTGCTGATTTTTGTACCAACCCTCCTATAAAATACACACCAGGCATTAATCACTCCAGACATTAAATCTGTACCAGCAACACTATGAATTTGTACTTTTCCTGTGATACATTTTCAGTAAGCTGTTGACCAAGTGATTGATCTTGTTAGGTTCTTTTGGGGATACAAGATTTATATATCATGAAGTAGTTGCTTAAGTTCCACTACAGACTGCAGAAAAGCAGTGTTTCATCTGTACCAGTGAGAGTCAAGTACTAAGAAATACTGACCAATTTGGTAGGGAAAAGAGAGGGAAATTGTATTGAGAACAGAAAATCCCACTTATCAAATAAGATCTAAGACAATAAGGCATATTCTGCCATCTGGTGGTGAAATATATATATGTAACCACTTGTTACTGTATGTTTTTGTTGCATTGTAGCACTTCTAAGTCTGGATTTTAAAAGTGTTTAAAACATTTGCACCTTATCTAGCTTTCATGGATTCTAGGCCGCCCAATATACTTTTCCATTATTAATATTAAGTGGGCCCATACAAGTCATTGGTGCCGGATGTAGCTTGAGTTTTGCTTACCACCAGATGTGAATGCAAACGACCAGGGCTTTTTTTCTCATAGAACGCCCAGAACGGAGTTCCGGCACCTTTTTTGGATGGAACCTTGTAGGGTAGGCAAGGCAGGTTGTATGATGTGTGTGAGTTCTGGCACCTTTTTTTTTTTTTAGAAAAAAAGCACTGCAAACGACTGTAATGTGTACACAGTGTTTATGGTACTTTTCATCAGTGCTTTTTTTCTATAAAAAAAAATAAAAGGTGCCGGAACTCACACACATCATACAACCCGCCTTGCCTACCCTACAAGGTTCCATCCAAAAAGGGTGCCGGAACTCCGTTCTGGGCGTTCTATGAGAAAAAAAGCCCTGCTTTTCATTATCAATATCAACTGGGGCCACACAACCTATTGGTGCATGATGTAGTTTGGGCTTTGCTTAGCACATGATGTGAATCCAAACAATTATGTTCTGTACACAATGTTTATGGTTTAGCAGAGATTGCTGAACTGACCACTGTCTATGGAGCTGAAGATAATGGCAAATATCCAAGTATCTCTATTGATATTCTACTTCAGTTAAGTTTATCAAGCAATATTGGGTAGTATGAATTGTACCACATTTGACTGTGGGAAGATGACACTGTTTCTATGTTGGGAAAACTTGCCTGTTAGAAAAAAAGAACTTTCTAGTCCAGTGATGGTGAAACTTTTAGAGACCAAGTGCCCCAAAACTGGCCCCACCCCCGCTCCACCCCCTGCCCCGCCCCCCATCCCCTGCCCCGCCTGCCTGGAGGACCACTCACCGCCTCCAGGGCTTGCCACAGATCACCCAGGCAGCCCAGCAGCGCTATGGCGGTCACGCCTTCTGCCCGCGCCCTGCAGCATCAACTGTGCACAATGGGGTGTGAGGGCAGAGTCTTGTCTACGCTGCCTGGCTGCCATGTCCTTGGCTGCGCTGCCCCGCGTGGGCCTCGCTCAGGGGTGACTCTCCTCCAGGGGGACTGCTGGAGAGGAAGGGGTCGCGGGGGGAGGCGAGGCTGGGGCAACAGCACGTGTGCCCACAGAGAGGGCTCTGAGTGCCGCCTCTGGCACCCGTGCCATAGGTTCGCCAACACTGTTCTAGTCCTTTCATCAGCATGCTGAGCTACTCAGAAAATGAGGAAACAGAATGCTATGTACTGAGTTTAATTGAGAGCAGGTGCAAGGCGCTGCACCTGAACAATCAGCAGACCACATGGTCTGCCCAGGGAGACTTGCAGTTGCAAGGAATGAATGAGCCTGCAATTTGAGCGGGAAAGGCTGTTGCCTTGATTGGCTGGCGACGCCCCAGGGAGATTGTATAAAAGGGGGTGAAGCTATTTTGTTGTTGTTCTGTTTTACTTGAATAAAGACTTATCTGTTAACACCCTCTGACTATTCAATGCCTACCAACGCACAGGACAGAACATGGAAGTTTTGAATCTCTACCGTCTTAATTGTGAGCAACTTAATGCAGCAACTGTGAAAAGAACTATGTGGGCCAAACAGGAAGAAAACTATCTACCAGACTGCATGAACCCTCCCTGGCTATCAAAAGACATGACCCACTATCCCTCATGTCCATCCACGAAGACTCAGAAGAACACAAGTTTGATCTAACTGAGACCACAGTTGTAACCCAAGCAAAATCAAGGAGAGAAAGAGAATTCCTTGAAGCCTGGTTCTCCACCAATAAGTCAATAAACAGACACATTGACATCGACCCATACCAACTGCTGAGAATGAAATAATTACTTCAACTGCAATCCCGAAGGCAGATTTAAAATGAACAGGCACCCCACTGCACAGCAAAAATCACAACCCCCCCCCCAAGAAACCAGACCATGTTTCGACAACAACAGTCATCCATCCAAACAACCCGAAACCAGACCATGACTCAAAGGCAACCAAATGAACAAATACCATTTGCATCACACAGACAATACAAGGACTATGACGCAGCAGCAACAACCAGCCAATCAAACAGCCCGAAACCAGACCATGACTCAGCAACATCCGGACAAATAACATCCATACCAATTTACATCACATAAAAAGGTATTTAAAGGCCAGGGCTCTGACAGATGAGCACAATTCAAAGCACACTGAAGATGTCCCCCCAAATGGAGACAAAACATTTGCAGCCAAATCGCCAAGCTCGGAGATCAAACCAACAGCCCAACAACCAATCCGAGCTACTAATATTCAAACACATCTCAAACAGTCTTTTTTTATTATTATTATTTATTGTATTTTTACCCCGCCCTTCTCCTTGCGGACTCAGGGCGGCTAACAGCCTAATAAAAACAAATACAAAAGTACAAAATACTACCATTAAAACATAATTAAAAGGAAATATTAATTTGGCCTTTGTTATTTTAAAAAATTATTTTAAAACCCAACTAAAAATCACCCCTTAGGCCAGTCCTGCTAGCTTAAATAGCCATGTCTTAAGGGCGCGGCGGAAGGAAGGGAGATCCGGGATCACCCTGATCTCTGGGGGTAGTTCGTTCCATAGGGTGGGAGCCCCCACCGAGAAGGCCCTCCCCCTGGGGGTCACCAGCCGGCACTGTCTGGCTGACGGCACCCTGAGGAGACCCACTCTGTGGGAGCGTACCGGCCGATGGGAGGTAATCTGAGGCAGAAGGCGGTCTCGGAGATATCCAGGTCCGATGCCATGGAGCGCTTTGAAGGTGATAATCAACACCTTGAAGCGCACCTGGAAGGCCACCGGCAGCCAGTGCAGCTCGCACAGTAACGGCGTTACATGGGAGCGACGAGTCCCTCCCAACACCGCCCGCGCGGCTGCATTCTGGACTAACTGGAGCCTCCGAGTGCTCCTCAAGGGGAGCCCCATGTAGAGAGCATTGCAGTAGTCCAGGCGGGAGGTGACAAGGGCATGGGTGACTGTGCGCAAGGCGTCCCGGTCCAGAAAAGGCCGCAACTGGTAG
>NW_015387971.1:103537-119333 GCF_001527695.2 Protobothrops mucrosquamatus | reverse complement strand
CACCCCGGCTATTACGTCAGCCAGCTCAGGCAGGGCCGTTGATACATAGCAGGGGGCCAGGTATATAATCAACAGGCCCACTTGTACCCCTTGCCCCCACTTCACAAGGAGGGACTCTGCACCGTCTATCTGAGGCACAGTGGTCTCCCTCGGACATAGGCTCTCCCTTATAATGACCGCTACCCCACCGCCCCTACCCTACTGACAATGTCCAATTTACATTATGGCTTGTTAGTCAAAAAGATTAGTGCATTATAACTACAGGCTGGAAATGTACTAGAAACACAATGCAGCTTTTTCTTCCACAAAAAAAATCTTAGGATGACTCAGATTTAGCAGTCTACCCCAATATGGCATAATGTGAGGGTCTCTCAAACTGTGAAGCATGCCTCCCTTGTGTAGTGTAGCTAGGGTTCAAGGGAAGTGTTAAGAGCCTCTTAGCTACATATTTGCAATAAACCCACCTTGTTAAAAGTGTTTTCATTGTTCTTTTGTGTTCGTTTTGGTGTTTGGATTTTTGGGACAGGGATGTACATGAAGATTACATTAAAGGGAGATGTGATAACAAAAGGTTTAATAAGCCCTATTTTAGGTGTACAGGAATACAACTCCCATTTTTTTACACATTTCTTAATAATTCAATGATTTGTAATACAGCACAACTAGGGAAATGATGGGGATAAGTGGTTTAATTTTCTCACACTTGAATCGAGGTGGCATGCTGCTGCAAAGCACTGAGAGTGCCAAAATCTTGGTTATACAGCCCAGGGCCAAGAAACTCCAGGTTGCATAATGGGGGTCTTCATAGAGACCACAAATTCCCTTCTCAAGATGGCAGCCACCTTCCTACGTAGTTACGTATGAGACTTGCACTTGTTTTGAACCAATTTTAGCTTGGAGAGACGTAAAACGGAAATTACCTCTTTAATACACCTCCCACTTTATGAGGAAGGGAATTCTCGCCAAGATTCAGTGTTAAGCACATACAAAAAAGATTAAAGGCCTCCACAAAAACACAAGCCCTGGCATAAAAAAAAAAGAACCAACCCGAAGACAACTTTAACTTCCGCATTCAAACGGAAGCGACCATAGAGAGCAACCGAGTCACGAAAGAAAGCACTTGAAAGGTGGCGCTGCTTTAAGCCGCGATGACCTTCCCAAACTGGCGAGACTTCAAAATGCCTCTCCCAAGATGGCAGCGAGCGCTTCCGTGTCGTTGCGCCGTGTTTTCTTCCGGCGGCTCCTTCCGCGAGTTACTTCTATCGGCCCGTCTATGTTTTTTTTTTTTCCCGACCGAAAGCCGTAAGGCGAGTCTCGAATGGGGCGCATGCGCCACGGTGCTCTTTTCTTCCTCTCCCCCCCCCCGTAAACCGGGTTGGGTTATACCGAGATTGCAGTGCATGTTGGGAAGCCGGGGGTTTTGCTGCTTTTTCCTCTCTGGGGGGTCTGGGCCGAGGCTGCATCTGCAGAGATGGTGAGTCAGGGAGAGCAGCCGCCTGCGGGAGCGGGGCCGGGCCTGAAATAGTAGCAGCGGGAAGGCAAGAGCGACCGCGACCCACCTGGAATCACCGTCCTCGCTCCCTTCCCTTTCTTTCTCCTCCCCCGCCCGCCCTTCCNTCCTCGCTGCCCCCCCCCCCCTTTCTTATTTCTTCCCCGGCTCCGTTTTGTGCGGACGCGGTCCGGGTGTCCTCCCCGCGCAGCCCCTTTCCCGACGCCCCAAAAGAGGTGGCTTTCCTGGTGGTTAGCTTCCTTCGGTCTTTCTCCTCCCCTCCCCCCCCCGACGGTTTAATCGGGTTTTCCTCTGGTTCTGCCTCGGCCATCCAGTCCGCTCTATCGTCCCAACAGCCCTGCCAGGTAGGCTCCGAGTAGTAGGATTCCGGGGCAGAAGCAGCCCGGAAGTTTTACGTGATAAGGAAGGCGAGGTCTATCCCGGTGCTGTTAGTGAGGCTGGGCTGTTTTGACGCCCCCCCCGCCCCATCTTGGGACTTCCAAGACGCTGCCTCGTTATTCCTCGCAACTCGTCTGTTTGTTCGTTTGGTAAAGCGTTGGTTGGTGGCTTTTTCAAAGGCACGCAGAACAGACCTTGGTTAGAAAGAGGATAAGTTTAGCTTGGAAGGCTTGATCTCCAAAGAAGTTAAGAGAGGCTTCTGAATGCTTTTGCATCCAGGCTGCTTTGGGCAAAAGGAAAGGTATAGAAAAAACATGTGTTTCAATGTGCAAAAAGCTTCCGGGTAAAGTACCCAGTATACCAAACTGTACCTAGTAAACCAAATTGGCTCTTACAGTGTTGCAAACATAACTCTAAACTTCTAGGTACTTTTACTCTCAAGGGCACAGTACAAAAAGGCTACATGAAACTGGAAGCCGCCACCACCTCCAACAATTGAGTCTGGTCAGTTTTCTAGTTTTTGACTTTTACCCTATGTTCTTCCTTTAAGATGCTCTCCAGAAGCTTTGGACTTCAACTCCCATCACCCCTTGGTGAGCTGGCCCTCTGGCATTGGGGGAAGTGTAAACAAAAATATGTAAAAAGACAAGTGGATTGGGTTGTGTCTTTGATGTAATGCTTCTCTGAAGTGGCCAAAGCACCATTACTGTTTATCTAGAGTTTTTAAAAGGATGTATACAAGAAGAAGAAAAATATTCTATGAGGGTAACTTGCAGTAATCTAAATTTAATGAGTTAATTGGAGTTGGAATTTTATTGGCCTGAAAGTAAACTTTAAAGCAGAGGTCCCCAACCTTTTGGGCACCAGGGACTGCTTCCGCAGAGAAAGGTTTTTCCACGGACTGGAGAGTGCATGGTTTTGTGTGTTGCCTGCATCCCACGGATGGGGCTTTGCTTGTTTGTGCGGCCCGATTGCTGGCATGCCATGGACCGGTACTGGTCCACAGACCGGGGGTTGGGGACCCCTGCTTTAAAGTACGTATACTTAGAGGAAGTTAAAAAAAAAGATGTATTAGAATGTTTTAATTTTAGAAATGTTTTTAAAGAAAAGCTTGGTTTTTTTTTTAAATGGATGAAAAAAATATTTTTCCCTTTAAGGTTAAAGAATCTGAAAGAATACAAGGAATTTTGTTAATATAAATGGTGTTAGCTTATAAAGATTATTAAGTGCAAAACATTATTTCAATAGCCAGAAAGAGAAAGCAGTAATGGTTGAATTGATTGTTCTATTCAAAGAGGAGAATATATTTATGTTTTTTATTTGGATATCACTTCTGGATTTTGTGCTTGTGATGAAAAAAATGAAACTTTGACTTTGGTTTTGCCGACTGGATAGATTTGGTGTTACAGAAATGGCTAGTTGTATACTAATGTGTAAAAGTAAAAAGTTGAGGTTGTAATGTTGTTATCTTGTACTGTGCTAAAAAGAGTCATAAGTCAACGCCTTTTTCTTCCCTCAATTTTTCCCCCCTTTTTTCTTCCCTTAATTTCCTATTTTTCTTTGTACATTGATACATTGATAAAACAATGAAAGTTATATAAGAAACTGGGTGATCTTGGGCTGATTACTCTTTCAGCCCTAGAAAAGAGGCAATGGCATATAGGGATTTATCCAAGCAGTTTCTAAGAATCAGACACAATTGAACAGAAGTAAAAATATACATATATTAAGACTGAAAGTGTAAGAGACTCACCTAAAGTTACCTATGAATATCCTGTCTGAGGAGGAATTTGAGCTTGGGCTCTGTTATGGCCTACTAGATACATAAACCCTAATGTCATGATTTTGGATATGATTTAATCTGTAGCCTGCCTTTCCTCACCATATTAATTTTCACCTTTATTATTTTTATAAATAACTCAAGACAGCTAATGTACCTAATACTTCTTTATCTTCCTATTTTCTTCCAACAACTTGTGAGTTGACTGAAAGCGACTGGCCCAAAGTCACCCATCTGGCCTTCATGCCTAAGGTAGTAGTAGAATTCATAGTTTCTAGACCAAAATGGCTCTCTACATCACATCTCATCTCTATAGCCTACCTGTTTTTCCTCCTACAACAAACCTGTGAAGTAACAGGGATTGGGAGGTATTTACAAACCAAAATCAACTAAACCGCTTTCCTGGCTTAGGCTGGATTGAATCTGCCTCTCTCCAGTTCAATGTCTGAGCCTAAGGAGTGAATCAAAAACTTGGTTTCTGTAAAATAGGGTGATTTAAACATTAGCTAAGGAAGCTTATCCTTTATGATGGAGAGAAGTTAAGTTGCCAGGATTTTTGCATTCTAAATGGGCAAGTATCTAAATTAACTCTGAGATTTTTACCACAAGTAAAAGAATTTTGGATAACTTCTGAAATAGGACAAAACCCCCATAAAATAATAGTTTGGGGAATCTTGCAAATGTGAGGATCAGAGTTGCTAATATGGGTTTGCATTATACAGTATATGAGAACTGAACCATTGCTTTACCAGAGCTTTTCCCAAATTAGTGCTATCTAGATATACTGGACTACAATGCCTACCCATTCTGTTGTTATTCCTACTGGCCATGAACGATGGGAATTATCAGCCAAGACATATGAAGAGTACCAGGCTCAGGAAGCTTGAATTCTGTAAAAATCTATTTGGAAGATCTAGCACCTGTGGTTCCTCTGCCAGGGTGTCTTTTATTAGATTCACAAATTGTAGTAAGCCAAGGTTTGTTTAACAAATGAATTAATTGGGTTTGCCCAGTATACTTACCAATTGAGATCTAATATGTTATATATTCTCTTTGGTATCTATGGAGGGTCTGGTAGCATTGACTACTTGGAGTGCCTTCTATTGGTTTTAGCTAATATGCCCAGCTGCATATCTACATAGAGAGGAACAATTTTGCCATAGTCATTTGTGGTCCTGGGTTCTATCTGGAAAAGACAGTTGTAATTCTCTGTATGTGGTTTAATAGAGAGACTACCTGCATCTATAAAAACTCACCTGAGCCTTAAAGTAGGCCATAAGAACTAGTCACATGGTTATTAGTTGGCAAGTATGAGAGATAGGATTGTAGTATATTGTGAAAATAGTTGTTCAATGGTGTCACCCTTGGGAATGCCTGAAGAAGGATTACATTTATTACAACCTTAGGATTCTAAGGTGTTAAGCTGGTTGTAAATGATAGTGCTAATTTTAGTATACAATTGTTAACCACTGCTGTTTTATTTATAGCAAATCTCAATTGGCTGACCCCCAGAAGACCTCAGAAGCAACAACAAAATCTGAATTTAGGCCACTTTTTCAAACAGTGGACTTGTCTGTTGCTTAGCAAATCAATCTGAACAGCATACATATATTTTATGTTTATTACGTAAATGTGGATGTAGCAAACACCTGGGAATAATTCCTCTCAATTGTTCTGTAAAACATAGGTTTTACTGTACTTTATATTTTATACTTTGGAGAATAATTGTCAGTCCTACATACCAAGTTGTAGTTTTCCCATGGAACCTTGTATAAAACAATGTCATTATCATTATTGATAGTGATGGCTTGTTTGGATAAAACCAAGAATGCTACAGATCATCTTTTGCCCAACAGGATGTCTTTCTAATGATCCGACGTCACAAGACAACTATCTTCACAGATGCCAAGGAGTCCAGTACAGTGTATGAGCTGAAAAGAATTGTGGAGGGGATTCTTAAGAGGCCTCCAGAAGAACAGAGATTATACAAGGTATGAAGAGTTTATTATAGAAAGTACTGTACTTTGGGACTTTTCTAATAAATTACAGCATTACACCAGGGCCTGCTGTTTACTAAGTTAGTATATCAGTGCTCTCTTTGATCATTTATTACATCAAAAAAATTTTTTAGTCTAACCAAACTGCTGCTCTTAGGAGAAACTCTCATCTGAGATCTTACCCTGTTAACTTTCCAGAGGGCTATGAACACCTGACTCTTCCCCTAAGCATTGGGTTAAAATAGCAGTTGAGCTGTAAGGATAATAGGTTGGTACGTGGGGGAAGAATATTTTTGTTTTTAACTTTTTTTTTTAATGGATTGTTATGAGGTGCCTGACATCGTCATATGAAACAGGTGACCATATATGTCCTGTAAATACTTGGTCTGCAGCACCAGAAATCCCAATCACTCTTAATTACATTTTTTTAGCCTATAGAATTTCCAGGAGATCTGCCTTTTTTTTTTCCCACTGCTTGGTCTGAACCAGATTATAAGGAACAAATCAGTCATTAGCTGATTCTGATGGTCTTTTGGAGTCCCACTGTTCAGGGGAAGAAGATAGCCCTTAGGCTTCTGGATTTTGCTAGTCCTTATCTCTGTACTGAGTAGTTTGGGAAATACGTCTAGGGCAGGCATGTCAAACTTGCGACATCACGTGACATCGTGCGACATATCACGACTTTTTCCCCATTGCTGGCAATGGGGTGGGCGCAGTTTCGGTGTGACGCATCCAGCCCGTGGGCCGGCAGTTTGACATGCCTGATCTAGGGCCATGACCTGCAGCTGTATGTAATATGTTTTAATGTTGGAAGTAGCCCTCTCTGATCTTCATATGTTGCTTAAAAATCCTATACAGTAGACACCTGAGTATTTCTTCAGTGGAATAAATTCATAACCAGCCATCAAACAATATCCATGTAAAACATCAAGCAATTAACAATCCACAGAGTTGTATCAGGTATACCAATACAATTGGTTCACCACACACCTAGTCCTTTGTCCCATCTAAGAAACTGTTTTTCAGCATGCCCTGGAAAATTAGGGATTAAAGAATCCTTAGAATTAGAGCCCTAACCTCATACTTCATTTTTTTTAGTAAGGTCAGAAATAGAATCAAGAAGGGAGATAGCAAATGGTTTCCAGTACATACTGGTTTGCAAGTAGAACAGTTTTAGTGGGAAAAAAATACAGACTCCTTACTACAGGTATTCCTCGACTTACAACCACAATTGAGCCCAAAATGTTGTTAAGTGAGACATTTGTTAAGTGAGTTTTGCCCCATTTTACAACCTTTCTTGCCACAATTGTTAAGTGAATCACTGCAATTGATAAATTAGTAACCCAGTTGTTAAGTGAATCTGGCTTCCCCATTGACTTTGTCAAAAGGTTGCAAAAGGTGATCACATGATCTTGGGACATAGCAATGGTCATAAGTTTGAACAAGTTGCCAAGCATCTGAATTTTGATCACTTAATCACAGGGATGCTACATAAGTCACTTTTTTCAGTGCTGTTGTAACTTTGAATGGTCACTAAATTAACTGTTATAAGTCAAGAATTACCTGTATTCTATCCTTTACCCCCAATTCTATGGCAATTTGATGTGCATAGGACAGTTAAACCATATCCTAAAGAACTTGCAGTCTAGTTGCCTAATTTCCTGGTTTTAATTACTCATATAAGTAGTAGTAGTTCCTGATTACCAGATTTTTTTTTAGAGACTTCTCTTGCATTCTGGTGCAAATTACCCCATTTTTCAGGATGATCAGCTGCTGGATGATAGCAAAACTCTTGGAGACTGCGGCTTCACCAGTCAGACAGCACGGCCACAGGCCCCAGCAACAGTCGGCTTGGCCTTCAGAGCCAGTGGTGAGTGAAGTTGTTGCATGCTTCTTGAAACCAAAGAAACACAACATTTTCATTGAAGATTCAGAGCCTACGACAATGAAGTGGTTTATACTGATAACCTAAGGGAGTTGACCAAATTTGCCTTTGAAGAATATTCTGTGCCTGGGATGCTCTCTTTGAAAAGATCCACTTGCAATGGCGTAATGCCACACATAAGCCATGTAGAGCTTTTAGTACCTGCCATCTTAGAGCCAAATCTGGTCCAGGAGTTCCCGATCATTGGCTAACTAATCATGCTGAAAATTGGCAACACAGATGTCTACCATTTCGCACTGAGGCAAGAAATATACACAAACTATAGTAGAAGCCTTGAAACAGGCTTAAGGTAGTTTTTAAAATACAGCTAACCCTTTTTTGCCATAGCCATTAAGTGAATTGTTAAGTGAATCCAGCTTCCTCCAAAGACTTTGCTCATCAGAAATCCCCTACAAAGGTTGCAAATGGCGATCACGTGACCCCGGGATGCTGCAACCATCATAAATTCATGCTGGTTGCCAAGCGCCCAGATTTTGATCATGTGACTTCATGGATGCTACAATGGTTCTAAGTGCGAAGGCCGAGCCTAAATCACTTTTTTCAGTGCTATTGTAACTTCAAACAGTTGTTAAACGAATAGTTGGAAGTTGATGACTACCTATAAAATCTTGTACTTTTCAGAAAGGGGCCGGGGGGGGGGGAGAGAGAGAACGATCATCCCAGCCATTTTTACATAATCGCTTCATTAGCTGCACCCCTTTTACCCCTCGCATAAAAAAATACAGCTCCCAGTGGTCTAATCCTGTTCCAGAGACTTACATTCTCAAAAATAGACTAGACAACCCAGAATCCCTTAAGCACGAGAGTGAGATTTCATCAAAGCAACAAGTTGATGAATTTTAACATGTGTCTCTTACTGGATTGTAAGCTTCTCAGCTACAATAATGTGAATTATTGTAAAATGCTTTGTGCAAGGTTGCTTTTATAAAACATTTGGAATCTTCAGGTGGTCCAGAATCCAGCTGCTAACTGTAGTCACGATTGATGATAGAGAGATTTTATTAAAACACCACCTCTGTGTGTGTCCCCCCCCCCCAATCAATTGGAAGCGATGGTTGTAACCTATAAAACCATATTAAGTCATGATGGCCCCCATATTGTTAACCATGTGGGTATCCCTTTCAGGGAAAATTAATTTTATTTTGACAGGCCTTTAGTGAATAAATAGAATAATATTTTGAACTCAAAATAGTTGTTAAAGAGTTTGAAATCAATTGTTTGGGTCACTTTGAAAATGTATTTATTTATTTATATCTTGCCTTTATTCTTTTTACAAATAACTCAAGGCAGCGAATATATCCCCTTAACTCTATTGCCTCTTAACTCTATTTCAAGTTTAAATTACTATTTTGAGCTCAAAATTGGTTATTGTGGACCACAGAACATTTCTGAATGACTGGAACATTTCAAGCTGTTGAGCTTGAAATGGGTCGTTTCAAACTTGAAGTGTTTGAAATACAACATATTTTGCACACTCTTACAAAGCACTATTAAAAGTAGAGCAGTATAAATACCCATTGAATTCATCCGCTTAATACTTAACACACCAAAGGCCTACATCATTTATTTGTTTTTATTCATAATTTTAGTTGCCTGGACTGTCGATTTTGGCAGAAAGATGGGCATAAATATAGTAATTAAATAAATTTTATCTCAGATGGGAAACAAGCCACTGATTTTAAAAATCCTCATGTAGTTACAGAGAATGAAAGCAAATAGGGTTGCCTTAGGAATAACAACTATTTTTCCCCTAGGTTTGCAGGCAACCAAAAGAAAGATATATTAATAATATTACTTACATCCAAGTATCATAGAATCATAGGGTTGACAGTGACCTTGGAGGTCTTCTAGTCCTACCTACTGCCCAAGGGAGGAACCTCAAACAATCTTGGACAAATGGTTGCCCAATCTTTTCTTAAAAACCTCCAGTGATGGATCACTCACAACTCCAAAAAGCAAGCTAGGCCACTGCTTAATAATTCTCATTGCCAGGAAATTCCTGCTTATTTGCAGGTTGGATCACTGCTTCTTCTACCCTCAAGTGCTATGGAGAAAGCACCTCTTCCCTGTGGCAACCCTTCAAATATTGGAATACTTCTCTGTGTTAAGCTTAATATAGCTAGTTCCTTTAGCCATTTTTCATAGAATTTAGCCTCCAGACCCCTTATCACCTTTGTTGCTCTTCTCTGCACACTTTCTAGGGCCCCAGCATCTTTTTTGCATTATGGTAACCAGAACTGGATGCAGTATTCCGAATGTGGCCTCATCAGTGTGAATGGTGTAGAAATAAAATGGTTATATGCTGCTTCTGAACCAGGTTACTTTTATTGCACCAGTCCACCAGAGCCTTCACCTCTTCCCTATAAGCATCTTCATTGTCATCCCGGATAAGACCCACCACTGCTGTGTCCTCTGCATACAGTGAGGGGAAAAATTATTTGATCCCCTGCTGCTTTTGTATATTTCCCCACTGACAAAGAAATGATCAGTCTATAATTTTTTTTGAACAAGTTTTATTGGTTTTTTAAGTTTTACAACAAGATGCTCGAGAAACACCGTGGTGATGGGGTAATCAATCATCCAAAAACAAAGTCATATATATATAACTCAAATTAATACATTAGACGTTCCCTCTCTGTTTCCCTCAAATAGTATAATATATTTAAAATAATCCATTTCTAGATTACATTTATATAGATCCAAATCCTGTTTTTAAGCTTTACTAATTTACAATTACCATAATCTGATTTAATCTTAAATAAACATATTATTAGTACTTCGGGTACCCCTTCTAAAATACACATAATATTCCAGCAATAACATTCTAATATTTCCAGATGTATTCTAATTCTTAATCTAATAAATCATTAATTTTTTCACAAATCTCTCTTATTTCTTCTTCCACTACAAAATAATTATCCTAGTTAAGATAAAAATATTACTCTACTCTATGTATATATAGTCTATCAGTCAATCTATTTCTATAACAGAACAAAACAAAACACAAAATCATTTCAGTCCATTAGGTAGGATTTAAATCTCATCCAAATAATTATCATAACTAAAACACAGATATTATTACACAAAATATCATCTTACTAACTTGACATAGTCAATTAATTGTTAGATCAGTCCAAATCTCTGAAGCCTCTTCCATTTTCTTATTCTCGTTCCATTACAAAATAATTTTCATACATAAAATAAACATATTATTTCAAAAAATACATTCTTACTCTGTTTCACATATATATTCTACTAATCACGAGTTTTCCTCTCGTTTCTAAATCTGAATCTTAAACCTTAAATCAATCCGTATCTCTACAAGACCTTTTTAACCTGTTACATGTAATTTTAAGTCTCTTTTTCAGTCTTATTCTGGCTTTCTTTTTGTGCCAAGCAGGTTTCCATAACAGAGCCTCTATTTCAGCAGATAGGTCTCCCTTTATTCCTTGTGATGTCATTTGGATCAATGGAAGACATCCCATCCTCTGTTTTTAGGAGCCTGACTCCTTTGTAGTTAGACCCTTGTTGCTTTAGAAATTCAAGTCTCAATGTTTGGTTCAGCTGAGTAAAACATACAGTTGTATCCAGTTTTATGGTTAGTAGTTGGTTATCAAAGGTGTCATCGTTTTCAGTAAGTCATGTTTGTACATCAATTCCTGTTATTTTTGGAGTTGTATGTAGTTTGATTAAGGTTACCTTTTGATCCTTAGAAATCTCAATAGGATGCTTATGAGGTAATATAAATTCCTTTTTAATATAGGTTAATTCCTCTTCTGGTGTATTTTGGCCTATAGGATAATCAGTTGAAGTCTGGAAGTCAGTTTGAGGGTTTGTAGTAAGGTTTCTGACTCTTATTTCTGTAGTAATCTCTTTTATTTTAGCGCATACTTGCTCAGTGGCTTCATGAATTTTTTCCAATATAAGTTTATAGTTTAGTTGTAAATAAGGTTTCTCCATTTCAGTAATAGTTAGAAGCAGTCCTTTTATCTTTTAGTGGAGGCTATATTTAATAAGAGTTAACCAATGTCCACCCCCACAGTTTCTAACAGCTGCATCAACTTCTTTATCTTTTCCCTTTTATAATAATTTGAAGGTCAAGCCAACCTCATCTCCAAACAGAAGCAGGCAATTGCAGTATTAGGTTTCACCACAAGATGTCCTCAGTGGGTTACAAAATCTTTCCCAGACACCAATAAAATGAGTTTTCTTTTTCTTTTTCTTTTTTTTTCTTTTTTTTTTAGAAAAAAACTCTATAAAAGGGTTTTTTCAGGACCCCAGTTAGAAGTAAAATATAGTCATTAAAGTTAGTTATTCTGTCCTTTTATTCAGCGCTTTTCTTCCCACGCAAACAAATGCCGCTCTCTCAGGGCAGGGAAATAGTTCCAAGAGGGCTTTTTACAGGCAAAGAGAAAAATAGGGTGAAGAGAGGAAAAGAAGGGTCTCACCCGGATCATTCGCGGTGGTTCTTAACGCTTAGATGTTCTTGTGACTTTCGGCTGGTGCAGCTGCATGATCGGCCATCTTGCAGGACTATCTTTGCTCCGTCAGCCCTAAGGAGTTAGCTGGAGCCACAGGAGAAGCTGCCACCCTCCTGCAGTCACCAGAAAGCCTCCTCATCGGTGGTCGCCCCTCCAGGGCGACTTTCAACCCCCTTCGGGGTCTACCGGCGAAGGAGAATCGGCCGGTGAAGAGTCGAGTCTCTTCGCCCGACCGCAGTTGCCGGGAACCGGAACCAGAAGTCATCAGTCTATAATTTTAATGGTAGGTTTATTTTAACAGTGAGAGACGGAATAACAACAACAAAAAAATCAGAAAAAAAGTTATAAATTGATTTGCATTTTAATGAGTGAAATAAGTATTTGATCTGCTAGCAATCAGCAAGATTTCTGGCTCCCAGGTGTCTTTTTATACAGTAACAAGTTGAGATTAGGAACACACTCTTAAAAGGGAGTACTCCTAATCTCAGCTTGTTACCTGTATAAAAGACACCTGTCCACAGAAGCAATCAATCAGATTCCAAACTCTCCTCCATGGCCAAGACCAAAGAGCTGTTCAAGGATGTCAGGGACCTACACAAGGCTGGAATGGGCTACAAGACGATCGCCAAGCAGCTTGGTGAGAAGGTGACAACAGTTGGTACGATTATTCGCAAATGGAAGAAACACAAAATAACTGTCAATCTCCCTCAGTCTGGGGTTCCATGCAAGATCTCACCTTGTGGAGTTTCAATGATCATGAGAATGGTGAGGAATCAGCCTAGAACTACACAGGAGGATCTTGTCAATGATCTCAAGGCAGCTGGGACTATAGTCACCAAGAAAACAATTGGTAACACACTACGCCATGAAGGACTGAAATCCTGCAGTGCCCGCAAGGTCCCCCTGCTCAAGAAAGCACATGTACAGGCCTGTCTGAAGTTTGTCAATGAACATCTGAATGATTCAGAGAACTGAGTGAAAGTGTTGTCAGATGACACCAAAATCGAGCTCTTTGGCATCAACTCAACTCGCCCTGTTTGGAAGAAGAGGAATGCTACCTATGACCCCAAGAACACCATCCCCACCATCAAACATGGAGGTGAAAACATTATGCTTTGGAGGTGTTTTTCTGCTAAGGGGACAGGACAACTTCACCACATCAAAGGGACGATGGACGGGGCCATGTACCATCAAATCGTGGGTGAGAATCTCCTTCCCTCAGCCAGGGCATTGAAAATGGGTCGTGGATGGGTATTCCAGCATGACAATGATCCAAAACACATGGCCAAGGCAACAAAGGAGTGGCTCAAGAAGAAACACATTAAGGTCCTGGAGTGGCCTAGCCAGTCTCCAGACCTTAATCCCATAGAGGGAGCTGAAGGTTCGAGCTGCCAAATGTCAGCCTCGAAACCTTAATGACTTGGAAAGGATCTGCAAAGAGAAGTGGGACAAAATCCCTCCTGAGATGCGTGCAAACCTGGTGGCCAACTACAAGAAATGTCTGACCTCTGTGATTGCCAACAAGGGTTTTGCCACCAAGTACTAAGTCATGTTTTGCGAAGGGGTCAAATACTTATTTTACTCATTAAAATACAAATCAATTTATAATTTTTTTGAAATGCATTTTTCTGGATTTTTTGTTGTTATTCTGCCTCTCACTGTTAAAATAAACTTACCATTAAAATTATAGACTGATCATTTGTCAGTGGGCAAACGTACAAAATCAGCAGGGAATCAGAAGTGTAGGTGTGAGCTGTTTATGTGCTCAACTAGTTTGCCACCCCTTTGGATTTCTCATGATCCTCATTTTTGATTTGGGATTTATAGTAGCCAGTGATGTAGCATAAAACAGTACCATTCCAAAATGATGGCTTCATGCATACCTTTCTCCCTCTTCAGAAGATGCCTTTGAGAACCTCCGCATCGATTCCTTTTCCAGCCCCCCAGAGCTCCCAGACGTGATGAAGCCCCAGGACTCTGGCAGCAGCGCTAATGAGCAAGCAGTGCAGTGAAAGATCAAGGCTACTGGAGTTTGCTGCACAACTCATGATATCCTTGAGCCCTCTTCCCCCAGCCTCATCTGACATGGAGAAAGATATGGCGTCATCCCTTGTCTCTGATCCTGGTTTCCCATTTAGCCCTCTTCCTCTAAGCAAGACTACATGTCGCCCTTCTAAGCCCATCCTCACTCATCTGACAGAGCTGTTTTCACTTTGGTTTTGAAAATAATAAAAGGTCAGCTGTTTTTTCCCCCTTTTTGTCTTGCGTTGTATGCCTGTGCAATGAAATGGAAAGATGGCCCTGGGACAAAGAGGAGGCGATATCATGACAATTATTCCATAAGCGTTTCTGCAACGATTATTCTGCTCATGTCTTTATGTCAAACTGTCTTTCTTGCTGTCTTAAACACAAAGACAGCTAACCTGTAGTTAAATACGCTATCAACACCTTCTAAGGCAGGGGTGTCAAACTGCCAGCCCATGGGCCGGACACGTCACCAGGAAACCGTGCCCACCCCATTGCCGGCAATGGAGAAAAAGCTCCGATACGTCACATGACGTCGCGAGTTTGACATGTCTATTCTAAGGCAACCCCAAAGGTGCTTTTTTTTTTTTCCTTTCAAGAGGCAACTGGACTTCCTTTGTTTTTTTCTTGAAAATGTTTTGCTTCTTATCCAAGAAGTGAAAAAACATCTTCAAGGAAAAACAACGTCCAGTTGCCTCTTGAAAGAAAAAGAAAAAAGCACCTTTGGGACAACCATGACCTGGATGACTGAGAATCGGTCTTCTAAGGCAGCTTTCATCAACCTGTAACTTTCCATTGTGTTGGGATTCCATCATCTAATTTTTGTAGTCATATGAGAAAAAAAATCACTAGTAAATGTGAATTTCTTATTGCCTGTCAAGGTTAAGACAGACTCCTCATATCTTAGGTAACATTAGGCTCCTTGGAAACTGCTATATGTAATCACATGTCACTGCAACACTCATGCAATTAATGCTCTACTTCATGATAGGCAACCTGGTGCCCTCTGCGTGTCTTGGACTGCAAGTCTCACAATCCCTTGCCATTAGATGTGCTGGCTGAAGCTGATGGAGTTGACATTAAAATACTTAAGAGGGCATTCAATAGCCTACCCAAGCCTACTTTTTCACTGTAGTGTTGCTCACTTGCTCTCCTGACTTTTATTTTTTCCTAATTGTCGGATCTAGATTGGAAGTTGAGAGTTTAGTCTGTGACACCAAAGCTGATGACTCTAACCAAAAGGTGGCAATAGCAGCAATTTCCTGTAGTGTCACTGTCTAGATGCAAGGTAGGAGCTAGCTATTTCTTCTAGATGATCTAAAGTGAAAGCATTAACCATTTTTATGGCCATTTATTTATTTATTTATTTATTTATTTATTTATTTATTGAATTTATATCCCGCCCTTCTCCTTGCGGACTCAGGGCGGCTGACAATCAGTTAAAAAATACATCAATAACAATTACAAAATTAAAATTAGTTAAGAAATATTTAAATGTTGTCTAATTAAAATATGATTAAAAACCCCTCTAAAAATTGCCCTAGGCCAGTCCCGCTTGTTGGAATAGCCATGTCTTGAGGGCGCGGCGGAAGGAAGGGAGATCAGGGATCACCCTGATCTCTGGGGGCAGCTCATTCCAGAGGGTGGGAGCTCCCACAGAGAAGGCCCTCCCCCTTGGGG
>NW_015387971.1:78815-103504 GCF_001527695.2 Protobothrops mucrosquamatus | reverse complement strand
CACAGCCACTCGGTCTTGGAAGGGTTGAGCCTGAGTCTGTTCCTCCCCATCCAGACCCTCACGGCCTCCAGACACCGGGTCATCACGTCAAGGGCATCGTTGGGGTGGCCCGGGGTGGATATGTACAGCTGAGTATCATCAGCGTACTGATGGAAATCCACCCCAAAGCCACGAATGATCTCCCCCAGCGGCTTCACATGTCTCTGTCATTCTTAACTTTAGAAACCATCACCTAAAATTGCTTGGAGAAATCCAAGTTTCCTTTGACTGTGATATTTAGGTTCTTAAAAAAAAGACAGCCAAACAAGGCCTATGTGAAATAATTTTAGATACTGATTAGCTTTTGAATAAAAGTACCCATATCCACGAGACAATGCAAAATAAATAGGTTTCAGATTTGAAACAGGAAAGAAATTGTGTTGTTTAAAATAACTATGTGCCATTAGCAGTCCTGCGTCACTGAAAAAAGCAGTGCCAGAAATTAAAAGGGAGGGTGAAGACACAATGGGCTGGTTTATGCTCTCCTTAAGTTTCAGGCATCCTTCATTTAATTTTCCTAAGCAGCAGGGCAGAATATATAAATGCAAGCAGCTGGCCACAAGGGGGCACTAAATGTTTTTAAAAACCAGGTACTGTATAGTTGACAAAGCTAAGAGTGGAATAGAAGACTTAAAGGTCTCTACTTGCTTACTCTGTGATCTTATGCTAGCTCTCTGATCAAGCAAGCAACTCATTTAGCCCATTCCACAGCTTTGTTAAAGATTAAATAGGATAATTTCAGGTATGCTGATTATCACATTTAAATTAAGGGCTAAGGACCAATGGGAAAAGATGAAATGTAATCTGGAATATGGAGGTTAAAATGTATTTTTTTTAATGCTACCTAACTCTGTAAAGGGCTCGTGTTTCCTTTCCAAACTGGGGAATACTAAAAGCATAGCTCAGAAAAAGTCGTGCTTTATAAATCTACCACCTTTAGGGCACCATATGAGCTGAGAGGATTTGAGGGGTTTTTTTTAAACTGATTACCATTTTTACAAAGAGATCAGAGTAGCACATATGTTTCCTCTCCCTTCATAAAATCTTTACAGTGGCCATTTTAATTAAAACTACACTGAAAGCTATTTGCATCATCTCTGTGACCGCCAGGCCGTAGTGCTTGAACTCAGTATAACTACTAAACCAATTTTCCAAACTGATACTCATCCAGTGTGTTGGACTACTATTCCTGAATCTCTTGACCTACCTAACAAGTAGTCCAATGTCAGTGTAGGAACCAGCATGGTGAACATTGCAGCAACTGAACTGCTGTCTACTGGCAACAATCTATTGAAACACAAAGACAATCTGATATTTTGTGAGAATTATAATGGGGTTACAGTTTTCCCTTGACCTGCTTACTAGAGTTATCTCTCTTTACAGGTACTCAGCATATAAAAGTGATGAGAACTATAAAAGTGAAAGAGGACTGAACTTCTTTCTTAAATATGTTTTACTTTCTGTTCTGGAGATGTCTACCTATACCTATGTCTACCTATAAAGGCTATTTTTCATATAGTTACCTATAGCGCAAGATTATTTTTATAATGCTGACTCCTGGTATCTCCAACATTTTCTATATTGGAGCTGACAATCTTTCACAGCATACTGTCCAATGGAAGGCCATGTGATTTGCTTCAGGGATGGTCCACTTTGATAGAAAAGAGTTTGCTTTTAAATGACATCCCCTAAAATGGGAAGCCATAATCTAATTGGACAGCTACAATTTATTACCACGAGTTATGTCTATGTAATGAGACCTATGCTTAAGAATCTCAGCTATGTTGCCATAATTTGTATATATTTTTCTCCAAATAATAATTGAAATTGTTATGTAATTATTTCTTAGGACTTAGTTCACACATTACATTAAACAATGGTTTACTACATGTCTATGGAGATTCTCAGTCATCCAAGTCATGGTTGTCCCAAAGGTGCTTTTTCAAGAGGCAACTGGACTTCCTTGTTTTTCTTTGAAGACATTTCATTTCTCAGCTGAAGAAGCTTCTTGGATGAGAAGCGAAACGTCTTCAAAGAAAAACAAGGAAGTTCAGTGGCCTCGTGAAAAAGCATCTTTGGGACATGGTTTACTAAGTACACCACAACTTGCCTAGTACAAAAGCCAGCTATTACCTCAAAGCCAACAAACCCGTGGCTTAAGCATATTGTATGAACTCCGCCTATGCCTACTTCCTTAGATGAAAACTTTATTTTGTCACATTTAGTCTAGAATTGAGTCAGGCAGCTGCTTTATGTAGATTATTCTCTGCAGAATTGTATTTGGAAAGCATGAGTTCTCAGTTCAGACTGCAACTGTTTTTTGACAGACCATCTTACTTATTTAATGGTGAAGATCCATTGCGAAGGTTATGATATTCTGAAGTCTGAGCCATAAGAATTTCCACCAGTTATAAAAAGGGTTTTTATTTATTTTTATTTATTTAAAACATTTATACAGCCACCTGTCATATTCCAAACTCTGGGCAGCTCCCAAAATAATGAAGTTACATCCTCTGTCATGTGCGACTAGCATCTGCCATTCCCCCACAACCTTTTCTAGAATTGTGCATTTATGGTATTTTTGTGCAAATTACCATATAGTGTACGGAAAAATAAGACATGTTTTGCCAACCAGCACACAAACTCTAGAACAGCCAACGCTGCATTGTAGACGGGCTTGTCCAGCTAGGTATTATATGGTCAAAAAAACCAGAATCTGTAAACAGTTGAAGTTATATTTGTTTGATACAGTGTAATTTCACTTACCACTGAAGTGGGACAGGAAGGAAACACAATGAGGACGAGCAAATATGGAAACTACCCCATAACTATAGAAGAGTGTTTCTGCATTTCAACAGAAATTACTCATCTATTTACCTGTTCAGGTTTAGAAAGTCCTGGTTACTGCACCAGCACAGTTTAAAAAGATACTATGTTTTTTTCATAGATCCATAAATATAAATTTATGATATCCAGATGGACAGTGGGTGTTTGTTCAATGTATCCTATTACAAATGTCCATATATTCATAGGGCCTAACAAAGAGGTGAAAGGCAAATTGATATAGACTCATGTTTTTATAAGTATTCACTCCGATTATCCTTTATCTTGACAGCTGTCCTTTCTCTTTTAATAAGGACAAGGTCTCACCTGACATTGGGGCTTTATTCAGTGCAAAATGATAACAGAAGATGATGGCATCTAGCATCTGTGGTGTTAAAAGGAGAATGTGGGTAGATCCTTTGTAAGTTCTTTAAGAACAGGATCACACAATGTTGTGTCTCCCTGCCCAAAAACTTTGACTTTTTTTTTTGCTGTTCCAATTTCACCAGGCTAGGAATCCTCAAGTATGAACTGCCATTCTTACTGATGGAAGCTGTCAGTTACATTTTTAGGATGATAGAATAACACCACTCGACAATCAGTGCTATAACAGTAACAGTTACAGAGTTGGAAGGGACCTTGGAGGTCATCTAGTCCAACCCCCTGCTCATGCTGGAGAGCAATACTATTTTTGATAAATGGCTGTCCAGTCTCTTCTTAAAAGCCTCCAGTGATGGGGCACCCACAGCTTCTGAAGGCAATTGCTCTGGCTGGTTGATTGCTCTGACTGTTAGGAATTTTCTCCTTAGCTCTAGGTTGCTTCTCCCCTTGATTAGTTTCCATCCATTGTTTCTTGCCTTGCCTTCAGGTGCTTTGGTAAATAAGTTGGCCCCCTTTTCCTTGTGGCAGCCCTTCAAGTATTGGAAGACTGCTATCTTGTCACCCCTGGTCCTTCTTTTCACTAGACTAGGTATACCCAGTTCCTACAATCATTATTTGTATGTTATAGCTATAGTACCATAGTCTAATCCAGGGGTGTCAAACTGCCGGCCCATGGGCCGGATGCATCATAGCGAAATTGCGCCCACCCCATTGCCGGCAATGGCAAAAAAGTCACGATATGTCACGACACATCACGTGACGTTGCAAGTTTGACACCCCTGGTCTAATCCATTCCACAGTGGAAACTTCTACGCCAACTTCACTTCCAATGTGTCGAGAATAATCCATTAGGGAGATTAAAGTAAGGTAAAACTCAACTCCTGAGGATTTCACAAATACATCTAGTTTTCTTAGCAACATTATAGAAGTGGTTTGTCACTACCTACTTTGAGGGGGTTTTTTTCCTAGCTCTTCAGTCTGACCTACAGTCCTGTTATTTCCTGGTCATCTCTCATCAGGCCCAGCCCTGCTTAGCTTTTTGTTATCAGAAAAATACAGGTTTAAGATGTTCTTTCCTCAGTTGCTTTAGACAACTGCCCTCAATCACTTGATGCAGGAACCATAGCTACAATGCTTCCATCTATCTCGCATTCAAACCTAATTCATTGAACTCATCACAACCATTACTAGATCTAGATACAAATTCAACATTTGTACAGTCTCACTCAATTCGAATAATGTGGAGAAGCAAAACAACAGGTCATCAGTAGTACTTAAAGTTCCCATAGATATACAAAAAGTACAGAAGATAAGATGGGCCATAATTGCCAAAGGGTGAATAAACATCACCCAAAACTTTGCAAAGATAGGAACAGTACCACTGTATCATTTTTGCCTCTTACCCACAGGGCCAGTCTATTAAGAGATCACAGTCAGCAATATTGAAGGTTCTTAACTGATCAAGGATCCACAAAGTCATCTTCACTCTTTCTCTCCCCTGATAAGAAATCATTGATCAGGAAAACCAAAGCAATGTTAGTGAGAAGCCAAGCTACAAAAAAATATTGTTCTAAACCAAACTTCCAGGTATTGAAAACTTACAACTCTTATCACCCATGACAAGACACACTGCACTAATTGCAAATGATCACACTTCTATGAAAATCAGTGCAAAAATCAAGGTGTTCTTCCAAGTTGTAGTTTTATGAATTCATAGCGCTTCAGTTAAGATTCTGGATAAGACTGCTTCCAAGAACATGGCTGGCTGCCTTCAGTTTCCTTGGGGCCAATTTCTCGTAACATGATCAGGACTCATGACCATACATGTCTTTTTTGGCAAGCGACAGACCATCACTTTTCAGTTGATCAACAAATTGCTATGGTCACAAAATACCCATTCCGGTTGCAATTTTCTTGCGAGTAATTTTTGTGCATGTGCTGATAATCAGGCTATAGGCCTAGCAGGAGGGAGGAGGGCAATGGAAATGTACAGCAGGAAACATGCCAGTAAGGTTTCAGAACAGGTCACCGAGCCTACAGTACTCGCAGGTGACAATTCCCCTTCCCCCTCACCAAGCACACAAGCAAACGTCTTTCTGCTAGCAGAGACCGCAAGCCAACCACATCCTGTCTCATAAAATGGCGGCAAAAACCTTGCCTGGTTCTTCTCTGCAGTTTCTGCCCATATAAGGCAATCAGCGATGAGTGCTATAGCTCAACCCTCATCCAATCACATGAAGCCTAGGTGCAGCACCCAAGCAGGAAGTCTCAGTCACACATATACGCCAATCTGGGCAAGCAAGCGAAGGGAGGAGAGGAACTATCTAGAAGGTTGCAATGAGGAACAGGGAGGGGATCTGGAAACCAGGACTTAAAGCTTCACCACTGGGGAGAAAATAATACATGGGTCTGGAGAGGGATAAATAGAGTCAGGACTTGAAAAGGAAGGTTCTCTGGGCAGAGAAATTGAGCAAGAAAGATAGGGATATACAGAAAAAAGGAACTAGATGTTGGAGCTTATGTACGAGAGCCAGAAGGAGGAACAGAAGGACTGGATGGAAGTGAATGACACAAGACGTCTGTTGCCTTTGCACCAAGACCCATGCTTATATCAAAACCTGACTCTACTGCCTGCCTTCTGTCCTTTATCATGTCAGAAACATTGGTTCCATCACACAAAGGAGGGGTCTTTCCTGTTCCATATCTAGCATGAGGTTATTTTTTCCCCCTCATTTAGTACATTTACATTTCATTTAGTACAACAGAAAACATTGTCTAAAGCAGACATGTCAAACACAAGGCCCGGGGGCCGGATGCGGCCCGTGAAGTGGTTTCATGTGGCCCGCGAAGCCATCCTGGAAACAGTGAGGGAACAGCCCGTGCTGCCTTGGCCTTGGCCCAGGCCGGCCGGGAGCCAATGTACAATTTTGTGGTAGCCATCTATGCTGAAACGCATTCAGTCTTAGCTCCACAAGACCATCTGGAAACAGCGAGGAACCAGTCCCTGCCGCATCGGCCCCGCCCCCTGGGTGCATGCTGGGGAGGTGTCACCCTTTGTGAGGAATGAAGAAATGCACCATTGCCTGGAAGTGGCCAGCAAATGGCCCTCGCCTACTTCACATATCCAGCTTGATGGGCTCCGGGGGAGGGGTTTCGGCAGGCAGCGGGGCGCTCTCCTCACAGCGCCAAGAGGCTGAGCCGGGTGGCGCAAATCCAAAAAGAAGCACGACGACGCCCAGCCCCCAGCCTGCCCGGTTTCGGCAGGCAGCAGGGTGCTCTCCTCACAGCGCCAAGAGCTGAGCCAGGTGGCGCAAAACTGATGAGAAGTGCAATGCTGCCTAGCCCCCAGCCTGCCCAGTTTCAGCAGGCAGCATGGTGCAAAGCTGGCGAGCTTCGCACTGCCCGGCTCAACCTCTCGGCGCTGTGAGGAGAGCGCCCGGCTGCCTGCCGAAACCAGGCAGGCTGGGGGCTTGGCGGCCTTGCGTAGGTAATGCTGACTCTCACGCTGCTCATGGCATCCCCTCCCCCAGAGCCCACCAAGTCAGATATGTGAAGTAGGTGAGGGCCATGTGCTGGCCACTTCCAGGCAATGGTGCATTTCTTCATTCCTCACGAAGTGTGACGCTTCCCCAGCTGCGTTTCTTGCCTGTTTTTCTCCCTCATCTCAAATATTTTCCCACCACTCTGTACTTAGGAAGGAAGAAAGGAAAGAAGGAAAGGAGAGGAAGGGTCTGAGGGAAGTCCTGCCTTAGTCCTGCCCTGCTGCCCTTTTACCATCTCCTTGCCCCCTCCTCCTGGCCTATCCTGGGTGTCTCCCATCCTATTGCTAAAGAAGCTTTGGATACAAAGCCAGGTCTCCTCCCATGGAGGGGGAATGGGCCTCCCTCTGACTTTGCCCTCGTACCCATCATGAGCAACCTGGCTAAGGAAAGCAAGCACAGCAGCAGCAGCCTTGAGGAGGAGGTAAGTGCAGCTGGGCGCCTCCTTGGGTAAGTGGGGCTGGGCTTGGTGCCGCGGGTGCTCGAGGGCCAGGCTGGGCGTTTGACCTCTGCTGCCCAGGGCTCCAGGCAGCCTGCACCACCATCCAGCCCCCCCGCATGGCCTGAGAGGAACGGTGAGGCTCCTCCAGTGGACCATGCCTTGGCACTTGCCCTGGTCCCACCCCCTTCTGCCAGAGACCCTCAGATCTGTCCCACTCCTGCCCAGGCCCCCACAGGCACCCTTGACACGAATGATGTAAAGCTGGCCATGCCCACCCAATAGGCCACACCCACTCCATCCACGCCCACCCAGCAGGCCACACCCACCCTGGCCACACCCACCTGCCCCCCCCCCGAGGGTAACCGCAATGCTGATGTGGCCCTCAATGAAATTGAGTTTGACACCCCTGGTCTAAAGGGTCAAATTACCATAACAAAGCAACAGTACTCCACTGGGCTTTTCTTTTGATAGTCCAGGTCATAACTAATTATTTAGGAATATCTTCACTCCTTTTCAGTGCAGCTATTTTTAATAGCCTCATTAGCTTCATAACTAAGTCCATTTTACACATAGACAGAAACTGAAGCTGAAAGCTAAAGGAGTCACATTCTGCACTAAGCTAGAAAGGGGATCTCTTTTTTTTTTTTTACCCTTTTCTTCCCCACATAGGAAGACAAGTAGATAAAACTCTTGGTACGAGGCCAACTACGTGCATGTTTGATCCTTGACTCTTCCTGACTGACTAAGATAATTAGGAGAAGGTTGGTTGATCAAATACCCAGACTGGTCAATGCTTCACTGGGAGAAACTCTGCTATCCGGATTTGCCTCCAGAAGTGTGGAACAACTTGCCTTTAGAAGTTATGAACGCTCCAACACTGGAAGTTTTTAAGAAGAGATTGGACAACTATTTGTCTGAAACGGTATAGGGTTTCCTGCCTGAGCAGGGGGTTGGACTAGAAAACCTCCAAGGTCCCTTCCAACTCTGCTATTCTGTTCCGTTCCGTTCCATTCCATTCCATTCTAAGGTGACTTTGGGAAACCTCAACTGAAGAGTCCACTCTGGGGTGCACCAAATTGGATAATTTTGCTCTAAACTCTAATGTAATACTGCTGCGTGAGGTGCTTAAAGGCCTTGTAGCATCTCAGTTCTAGTCATTCATAGATGAAAAATATCATCTAGCTCTATTTTAATTGGAATGCAGGCCTGGGTTAAATAGTAATATAACATTAGTTATCCTTACAGATTATCCACACCAGGTTTTGAGGGGGGAGGGGGATATGTCTCTACTGGCCTTGGGCTTGGGAAGTACCATTTTACATTAATGTTGGATGATTCATGGATAACCCTTTGGACACAAATACACCATATTTTATTTTGTCCCCTGCATTATTGTATGTTTATATGAAATTACTGCAAATATTATCAAGAGATTTGCAGTGCCTTATTATCCACATATGTGAGATATGCAGCTCTATTTCTCATTTTCATTTAGTACCAAGGTACTGATTGATGCTTAGACTTGGTTCTGATAGCAACAATAAGCTGGGTAGGGTGAATGAATTGAAAGATAATCTTGACCAAGACAAAAGAGCTCATGGTTAGAAAGCAGACAGATTCAGGAATAGGAATTAAGCTTGTTTTTGAGTTGCATGATAACCTCACTTAAGAATCAAGTTGACAATCTATTGGTGCTTTCAGCTTTATGTCTGGGTGGCTCAGCTGGTGACTACAGCAAGAGTACCTTTGGCCAGGTTGCCAACTACATTCACTTCTGATGAGATCAGACCAGACAACAGTAACACATGCCTAGTGACATGTAGATTAGATACTGAACTGTGTATCTGATAAAAAGTCTTCACAGACAACAACCAGTCCAGAATGCAATGACAACATGGATTGGCGTTTGCAGCAAGATCTACAAGGATTGCAGTGATCACCAATTTGTTCTCAGACCCATCTCAGACCTTAAAATATCACAGTTGCTCTAAATACATGAGGTCCAAAATACCTTAAGGACCATCTCTTCCTGTACAAGCACATCTATTTTCTATGTTCTGAAGGAGAAACTCTTTATATCTCAGTGGTGGCCAAGGTATGTTTCACTGGAAGAAAAAGGCCATTCTCATTCACTGTGTCTGGCTTTCTGAAATTCTACTTCTCAGGAGACCAATCAAGTACTGATATTTCACCCAAGACCATCCTTTAAAAAAGCATTTAAAAAAATCAGAAATAAAGATTTATATTTTATTCACTTTTTAAAAAAATAACTGAAGGGAGACAGGTCTTTTAGAATGTAATGTGTATTGGTTTTAAATGCTATAACTCATAGAATAACTCATAGCATTGGGACAAAAGCTTTATATGCAAATAAGAATTTAATGTTTCAAAAGAATTTAATGTTTCAATTCAATTTCTCCCACATGCACTATTCTTTAAAAAGAAAAAAGAAAACCAAAGTAGTACATTAAGCCTAGCAGACATTTATAAAGTTTGTTTGTTTTAAACTAAACAGGTAGGGATGTTTTAAACTATGCTATTTAAAGCTTCAGAGGCTATATTGACATTGGAAACTTAATTCTAATGAATTCTGTTTGGTTAATGTGTAAATCCAGCCACAGTGATATAAAAAACATAGTTTATGAGTTAAGAATAAGCAGGAACTAGTTCACAGGTTCATTCAACACATCATGGTTTAGTGCAACATGTGAATCTTGAGAATGCTGGGTCAATACTACAGTGTGTATCCAGAGCAGAGAGGAAACTTGAACAAATTTTACTCCAGAGCTAGGCAGAATTGTCTTTATTAATGTAATTGATTCATCCTTAAGAGTAATCGGCTGATCTCAAACAAATCCTTACTTACTTAAATACCAATGATTTCAAACAACCTACACTAAGGATAATTAAATCCAGTTCCAATTCTCTGCTGATTGGTATTCTTTAGCATTGTATGTTATGGTTCTGGCTAATGAAACACTTCAAAGAACTTCCAGGCATTGATTTTCCTAAAAGTAATTTATTGTTACAAAATGTCGGCACAGGGACAACGAGTTGATGCTAAGATCTAAAATTCTCTTCCTCTGAGCAATTAATTTACCAGCAGGTTCCCTCCCTAAATTTGCTGTCATATATCATGTTCTCCTATCAGGTGGAAGGGCAGAGGTTCTCTTCCGGTCTCTTCCCGCCCGCAGTCCTATCTTTCTCCTCCCCCCCACCATCATCTGAATTAACTCTAAAAATACCAGACAGTTCTGCATATTTTGTCAAAGCAAGAATATACAGTATTTGCAGCATTGACATTGTACACATTACCGTCTTCATCATTCCAGTCTCAAAAATCACCTAAATAAAAAAAAAATGCCTTAATTTTTTCTTTTCTCCTTTTTTTCCCTCAAACACCATACCACTGAAAAATCATGAAATGCAGATGAGTCCATGATGAAGATCCAAGGAACATTTGTACAGGGGACAATGAACAAGGGTCCTTCCAACAATGTTAACTTAACTTGTACAGGTTTTAAACCCACTTCTGCTCTCCCCCACAATTACATATGCATCCAGAATGGGGAAGTGAAGAGAACAGTATAATTGGAGAGGAAGCAGGTGGGCTGTTGGGTGAGGGAAAGGGAAGCTACTAACTAGTTCTTTTTTTATCCCAATCAGTAAAAGTAGAAATTAAAAGTCTGAGGTTTAGATACACATGATATCTTCCACCTGGGTGTTTGTGTGTGTGTTGAACTCATAATTATGTAGTAGCCCCTAACGAACCATTTAGTACCCTTCAGTGCAGCATTTTAATCATTTTTTTTAAATGCCCGGATTAATTTCAGTAACAGGATTGGTTTTAATGTTAATTATTTGTATAAAAATCCTTATCAAACAACTTCTTCCTCTTCACCACCACAGAGGAAACCCTTGCAATAAATAAGCTACATAATTTCCTCTTGTGTACACACACACAAAGTACACTATGTTCAAGGGGAAAAAGGTTTAATTCATATGCTAGCTTACCCAGATTGAATCTATTAAATCAATATGAGTTTGGTCAGTTCGTTTAATCACATGGCCACTTCAATTTGTTTAGGAAATAGGCCCTGTGGAAATTCCTATGTCAGCCCAACTTTTTAAACCAGATGCCCCCAATCTGAGGTCCTCCAGATGTCTGGGAATCACAAATTCACACAATTCAAGCCAGTATTGCAGGTTTAAAACAGGTTTGCCACAGCTGATTAAAAACCATCAGAACTACTCATAAAGAAGATGGACAGATCTGGCCAACTGAAAGAGCATCTCCCAATTAGGCCCAGAGAATCACTAATACACAAAAGGAATGAGAGAAATCATATGGGTGATTCATACTATGGCAAAGGGGAGTAACAAGGGGCATGTTCATTTTTTTTTCATTTCATTTTTTTCATTTTATTTTTTCATTTTATTAAATTTATACCCCGCCCTTCTCCCGTAGGACTCAGGGCGGCTTACAGCCAGCTTTGTGGTGGGCTACAAAAATAGGCATTATTTTAAGGAAAGAATGATGACAAGATGCTATGGAAGTGACAGCCAAAGATGAAGAAAGCAATGCTGGGGCCCACTGCAGAAGGATAAAGGGAGTAGTCCCCTACTTACAACAGTTCGTTTAGTAACCTTCAAAGTAACAACAGCACTGAAAAATGTGACTTATGACCATTTTTCACGCTTATGACCGTTGTGGCATCCCCATGGTCATGTGATCAAACTTCAGATGCTTGGCATCTGACTCATATTGATGACGGCTGCAGAGTCCTGGGGTCACATGATCACCTTTTATGACTTTCTGATGAGCAACATCAGTGGAGAAGCCAGATTCACTTAACAACAGTGTTACTAACCTAACAATTGCAGTGATTCACTTAACAACTGTGGCAAAAAAGGTGATAAAACGGGGCAAAACTCACTTAACAAATGTCTCACCTAGCAACAGAAACTTTGGGTTCAATTGTGGTCATAAGTCGAGGACTACCTGTAAGAGAGTCCTATACAAGACCACTTGAGAGCAAGAGCAGAAATGAGAAATTACAGGTCTGTCCCTGCTGTAGAGTAAATCCAGTCTTTTGAGGAATACAAATATTCAACCAAGAACTGGATAGATCATGTTAGTTCGGCTATTCTGGGAGTTAAGTCCATGCATCTTAAAATTGCCAAGGTTGAGATACGCTGGGATAAAGGAAGAAGTGAGGGATGCATCTAAGCCTCTTCAAATAAGGGAAGTTGCCCTACTTTAAGCTGTGACAGACTCATACTACATGCTACAAAGGATGGTTAGGCTTATTTTCCTTTCATGCAAAAAAAACTCTGAAAACTTCAATCCTCTAAAGAGGCCACCTTAAATACCATTGATGAGTAAATTAAGATAGCTATAAAAGAAAATGTGTTCATAGTTGCAGGACCTTGCATTTATATGATATTTTCCAGTTCTAGGCTAAAATAGCCTAAAATGTCTCACAGACATTTTAGACTTTGATTGTTGAAAACTAAATGTTAAGTGCCTGCATTTTGGAATCATGGCTGATATACTTTGCATATTTATTGATGTTATTATGTGTACTCAGTTAGTGATCAGACATACAATAAACAACACATTGGTCCCAAAGAGAAGGAATGTGTGAGCAAAAGGGTCTCAGATGGTCTCCCTGAATATATAGGCAAAACGTTTGGCAGGAGATTGTACTTTTAAAGACGTATTGGGAGCTGCAATAGACAGAACTATTATTTCTTAAATACTTGGATGAGTTTGGATTTAGCCAGTTAGTTGAATTTAAAAAAAACTACTATGTTATGCCTACTTTAAGACATACATTGCTGCTTTCATGCTTTCCTTCTCAAGATAGAAGGAAACTGCTATGTTGGCAATTGCATCTTTGGATAGCAGCAGCATTTATGAGTCTCAAATAAAAATAGGTTCTGGGGCCAAATATTGCATTCGTGGATTCTAGTGGACTGATTTGGTGATGACAAGAGCAACAGCAGGAAGAGCCCAGCAAGGCAAATGAGTTATTAGCTCTAATTTGGTTTGGAATAACCCCACCATTGCGGTACAATGCAGTGCAGTGGCTAGGAGCAGGGCCTTCTTGGTGGCAGCACCATGTAACTGTTTCCCAAGCAATGTAAGTACTTCTCAACTGTACAACCACCCAGCCCTCACTTGCAATAGTAAATATTAAATTAATAGGTAACTTAATCTAAAGAAATAGAGTTAATCGCCACAAAAATGCCATAGAAATATTAGCAGGAGTCCTTTACACTCCAGGATTTAGGTCCCCTCCTGCTAAAATACTATGAATTAGAGAGGAAGGTCTGGGAAAGATATTTGGATGCTGTGAAGTGTCTATATGTATAAAGTACAGAATCATGCACGCTATGGTATTCCCTGTGACACACTATCCATGAAAAAGCTGAACTCTGAAGAAATAGGGTAGGAAGAGTATTGCCACTGTTGAACATTGCTGTTGGAGAAGACTCGTGAGAATACCATAGAGAGCCAAAAAAACCATCAAATGGATCATTGAACAAATCAATCCAAAATTCTCACTAGAGGCATAAATAATCATGCTCAAATTATCTTACAGTACTTTGGACAGGTTATGCAAACACATACAAAGTTCTCTGAACAATGCTGAAATGCTGGGAAAGGTGGAAGAAAAGGAAAGAGCACAACCAGCAGCAAGCTGGATGGACTCATTTACAGTGGTGATACATGCACCATCAGAAGACCTGAAAGACCTGTAATTTAACAGAAATAAATGCAGATTTAGTTGGGAAAAAAATAAATCAAATTTACTTCACACAGCAATTGACATGATAGCAGTATTCCAATATCTGAGGGGCTGCCACAAAGGGGGGGGTGGTGTTTCAACCTATTCTCCAAAGTAACTAAAGGCAGGACAAGAAGGGTAAGGGGCAAATCGCCATGGCGGAAATCTACAATGGTGTTTAAAGATTTGTGAACCCTTTTGAATTTTCAATATTTCTCCATAAATATGAGCCAAGACATGATTTGGTCTCCACACAAGTCCCAAAGCTAAATAAAGAGAACCCAGTTAAATAAATGAGTCAGAAACATTTTACTTCTTCATTTATTTATTGAGGAAAATGGTCCAAAATGATGTATTTGTGTGTGGCAAAAGTATGCAAACCTTTGCTTTCAGTAACTGCTGTGCCCCCCCTTAAGCATAATAACTGCAACTAAATGTTTCTGATAATTGTCGATCAGCCCTATGCATTGGTTTGGAGGAATTTTAGCCCATTCCTCCTTTACAAAAAAGCTTCAATTCAGGAAAGTTGGTAGACTTCCTTACATGAACTGTCTGCTTCAAGTCTGCTTCTATAGAATGAAGACCGAGACTTTGATTTGGCCATTACAAAATATTGACTTTCTTTTGCTTTTGCCATTCTTTGGTTGTACAACTTGTGTGCTTTGGGTCATTGTCTTGTTGCATGACCCATTTCCTCTTAAGCTTCAGTTCATGCACAGATACCCTGAAATTTTCCTGTGGAATTTACTGATACAATTCAGAATTCATAGTTCCCTCAGTGATGACAAGCAATCTTGGTCCAGAGGCAACAAAGCTGGTCCAAACCATGATACCATGTTTCACAGATGGGAAAAAGTTCTACAGGTGGAATGTAGTGCTTAGCTTTCACCAAACCTTGCTTTTCATTCAAGCCAAAAAGTTCTATTTTGGTCTCATCTGTCCACAGAACATTCTTCTGATAACCTTCTGGCCTATCCATGTGGTCTTTTGCAAACTGTAGGTGAGCAGCGATGAAAAGTAGTGGTCTTCTCTTTACAAGCCTGCCATGGACATCATTGTTGTTCAGTGTTCTCCTGATGGTAATCTCATGAACACTGGCATTCTCAATGCAAAAGAGGCCTTTAGTTCCTTAGACATTACTGTGGGCTTCTTTGAGATCTTCCAAAAGCTTACACACCTTGATGTGATTTGGTTGGTCAAACATTTTGTGGAAGGTAACAATGCTGCTGAATTGCCTCCATTTGTAAACCATCTGCCTGACTGTGAATTAGCCCAAACTCTTTGGAAATAGTTTTGTAAACTTCCCAGTCCAGTGAGCATCAACAATTGTTTTTCAGAGGTCCTCAGAAATCTCCTTTGTTCCAGCCATGACACACTTCCACACCCTTATGTTATAAAGATCAGACTTTGATAGTGAATACCCAGAACTGTATTCTTTAAATAAGGCAGGACCTCCCATACTTACACTGGATTATCATTCCATTGATTAAAACACCTAACTCTAATCTCCCTTTCAAATGAACTGATAATCCTAGAGATTCACATCGTTTTTCCAACACATAAATATGTAGACTTGGATCATTTCCCTCAATAAATAAATGAACAAGTTTCATGTTTTTGACTCATTTGTTTAATTGGGTTGTCTTTATTTGCTTTTAGGACTGTGTGGAGAACAGATCAGCAGAAATATTGAAAATTCAAAAGGGTTGCCAAGCTTTTACGCACCATTGTATCTAGATGGTCACTAAGAGTCAACACAAATTTGAGGCACATATTCACAGAGGGGAAGGGTATGGTACAATGCCTTCTCTAGAACATTTTTCTTGCTTTGTCTATCAGCTTCCTAGCAATGTCCTTTTTTGTTTGTTTGTTTATTTCTCTTTCCCCCACCTTCACCCTCTGGCTCTTGCAGTAAGGGCGCAGGAGGCCAACTGAGCAAGGGAGGCTGCAAACTGGAGGGAGGGAGTAACAAACTAAGCGCAGACGAGCTCATGAAGGACTTTCAAGTTTGCTCTCAGGCTCTGGGCAGGATGTGGTTGCCTCGTCTTCTTTGCCAGGTCTCAGTAGTTTCCCCCCCTCCCCTTTTGTTGGCTGCAAATACTGAACTGAATACTCCTAGCCAAGGAAATGAAAGAAAAAAAATGAGAGCAGAACAAGGTGATTCAGTAATGCCGTATGAACAACAGACTTGTTGAATCAGATCATGGGCTCTCCAGTGGAATATTTCTGAAGGAGATGAAAGGCACCAGTCTTTTGTCACTGGAGTTCCAAAATACCTGATGTTCAGTGGCAGCTGCCGAGTTAGCTGTGCATATCCTGCAGTCCAAAAAGACATTTTAAGAAGCAGGAGATGAAAAGAGGGACAGATCACCAAGGAAGAATACTGATAAGTAGCTCAATGTGGTAGTGATGTTGTCAGACTTATTTAAAGATCAGATGAATTAAGACAAAATTCAAAGAATGAACATCAGATAAATTCAAAATGAAGGAAAAGAAAATAAACAGTTGTTCACCAAAGATGACAACTAAATAATCCAGGGACACCTGAGTTCAAGTCCATTTTTTGCAATAAATGTTCACTGGGTGACTATGGGTCAGTCACACTTTCTCAGTTTAACACTTTCCCACAGGTTTTTTGTTGGGAGGAAGAAAGCTAATTATGCTGCCTTCAGCTTCTGGAAGAAAGACAAGGTATAAATCTAGCAAATACATAACAAAATAAAGAGATAGAATTACTGGCCTCTTCTTTCAGTTAGAATAAAATAGAATAGAACTGGAAGGGACCTTGGAGGTCTTCTAGTCCAGTCCCCTGCTCAAGCAAGACAACCTATACCATCTCAGACAAGTGACTGTCTAGCCTCTTTTTAAAAATCTCCAGTGATGGAGCACCCACAATTTCTGGGGGCAAGCTATTCCACTGGTTAATTGTCCTCACTGCCTGGAAATTTCTCCTTAATTCCAGGTTGCTTCTCTCTTTGATCAGTTTCCAACCATTGTTTCTTGTCCTTCCCTCTGATGTTTTGGTGAATAATATGACCCCCTCTTCTTTGTGGCAGCCCCTCAAATACTGGAATACTGCTATCATGTCTCCCCTATTTCTTCTTTTCTTTAGACTAGCCAAACCCAAGATCTGTAGCCGTTCTTTGTATGTTTTAGTCTCCAGGCCTTTGGTCATCTTAGTTGCTCTTATCTGAATTTTTCCAAACTCTCAACATCTTTTTCGTGATATGGTGACCAAAATTGGCTGCAATATTCCAGGTGTGGTCTTACTAGGGTTTTATAAAACGGTGCTAATACTTTGTGTGATCTTGATTCTATGCCTCTGTTTATACAACCCAGGATTGTATTAGCTTTTTCGGCTGCTGCTGCACACTGCTGGTTCATGGTTAAGTGATCGTCCACTAGGACTCCAAGGTCCTTCTCACAGTTACTGTTTTTAAGCCAGGTCTTGCCCAGTCTGTACTTGTACCTTTGATTTTTCCTACCTAAATGTAAAACTTTGCTTTTCTCCACATTGAAACTCATTTTGTTCGATAGGGCCCATTGTTCAAGTTTGTCAAGATCTTTTTGGATCCTGAGCTTGTCTTCTGGGTTGTTAGCTACTCCTGCCAGTTTTATGTCATCTGAAAATGTGATGAGGTTGTGGTCTACTTTATCAAATGCCTTACTGAAGTCTAAGTATACTATGTCCACAGTATTTTGCTGGTCTATTAGTGTAGTCACTTTGTCGAAGAACGAAATAAGATTGGTTTGGCATTATCAGTTTTTTAAAAACCCATGCTGGCTACAAGTTATAACTTTGTTTGCTTCTAGTTGTTCGCAGATCTGTTTTTTGATTATCTTTTCTAGGATCTTCCCAGGTATTGATGTTAAACTGATTGGTCTGTAGTTTCCTGGGTCTGTTTTTTTTCCTTTCTTGAAGATGGGAACCACATCAGCCCTTTTCCAATCCTCAGGTACTCCAATCCTGGTGCTCCAGGATTTTTGAAAGATGAGGTGCAACGGTTCTGAGATAACATCTGCCAGCTCCTTCAGAACTTTGGGATGTAATCTGTCAGGCCCCAGTGACTTGTATTCGTCAAGGTCGGATAAGTGTTCTTTTACCATTTTCTTGCTTATTTTAATTTTGGTTTCTAATTTGTCTTTTGCAGTGGTTTTTGGGGGTATTGTTATGTACTGAGCTTAATTGGGAACAGGTGCAGGGAGCTGCCCTGAAACAGTCAGCAGACCACGTGGCCTGCTGGGCCAGACTTGCTGTCTGCAAGGGCTGACTAGGATGCATTTGAGCGGGAAAATACGTTGCATTCATTGGCTGACAACGCCCCAGGGTGAATGTATAAAAAGGGGCAGAGCCATCTTGTTCTGAGTTCTGTTTAGCCTGAAATAAAGAAGTACCTGTTTGTTACTCCTGCCTCTTCAATGCCTACCAACGCAAGAAACAGAACATTGGCGACGAAGGTGGCATCGTGCTGCCGCAAATTCAAGGGCTAACTCACCACGGGAAGCCTAGAAAGCGCTGAGAAGTACGACGTTCCAACCTCCTTCACTCTGCCTGCCAGTACAAAAACGCTGGAGGAGAGTGCCGCAAGGAATCATCCTGGAACCCCTTCGAAAGCCTGCGCAGCATGAGGCATTGAAAAGGTCACCAAAGATCCACCATGGCGAAGATTGGTCATCTTTCTGAATTCGACGTCAAGCATCCAGAACAAGCATCCTACGTTGCTAGGGTGGAGAATTACCTGAGAGTCAACCAGGTTCGGGAGGACGGACTGAAGGCCGCGACGCTGTTGTGCATGTGCGGTCAAGAAATTTTTGATATTGCAGAAAACCTGGTTGCTCCAGCACTCTTGGACTCCATTGCTTACACAGAGCTGAAAAGAATGCTCAAAGAACATTTTGAGCCAAAGCTGTCAGTCATAGCTTGGCGACATGCTTTTGAACAGCAGGACCAGCATCCTGGGGAGTCCGCTGCTGATTTCATCGCTGCTCTGTGACAAGCTGCAAGGCCTTGTGAATTTAAGGACCTGGAAGAACGGCTACGTGGTCGGCTAGTTTGTGGTCTGAGGAGCCGAGAACTTCAGCAAAAGATTTTTGCTAGAGAAACTGTCTCCTTCCAAGACGCACTGAGGGAGATAACGGCCGAAGAAGCAGCAGGTGGAGCTGTTAAGGCCTTGCGGCTTTCCAAGAACCCTCCTTGCTCGGACACAGTCCATCTAGAAGACGCCGAGAGGGTTGAAGACTCCGAGTCGGACAACGAGGTCAATCGGTTGCAACAACCACCAGAAAGAAGGCCTCAAAGGCAAGTGGACAAAAGCTTTGACAAGGCAGTTCCCTTCTCTCGGTGTTTTGGGTGTGGAGGCCACCACAAACATACTGACTGTCGTTTTCATTCCGCCACTTGCCGGGCGTGTGGCCGGCAAGGCCACATCACCGCCGTCTGTTTGGGTCGCAGGAAAGATCGTCCATCAGAAGAGTTGCCTCGGAAAGGTACCGGGGTCCCCAGTCAGAACTGGGTGGGTTTCTGCGTGACTAGAAGGAGCGTACTTAGGACAGGGGCCCACCGGCCATTGAAGAAAAAGCTCCACATTGAAGTCAAACTGCAGGGGGTCCCCTCAGACATGGAGCTGGACACGGGTTCAGCTCTGTCCATAATTTCCCAAAGAACCCTTAAACAGATTTGCTGCAGAAGCGGCCAACGAGTTAAGCTCAGGCCGTCGAATCTCGTTTTGACCGATTTCCAGAATTCCCGAGTCAGCGTCAAGGGGGAGGCCACACTCGGGGTGCAGTTCAGGGATTTTGAGGGCCCCTTGGATGTTGTAGTTGTTGAGGACAACCGCACAAGTCTGATTGGACTCGATTGATTCGATGCGCTAGGAATTCAGGTGACTGGGTTAAACAGTTTGCAATCGGCGAGCCTTTCAGAGGTATGCAAAGAATTTGCTGATGTTTTCAGCCCCGAGCTTGGGGCATACAAAGGGCCTCCAATCGCTCTTAGGTTAGACCCCTCTGTTGCACCGATCAGGATTAAGCCTCGTCAGGTGCCTTTTGCTCTCAAGCAGAGGATCAATGCTGAGTTGGACAAACTGTTACAGCAGGGCATTTTGGAACCTGTGGATAGTAGTCCATGGGAAACCCCCATTGTTACGCCAGCTAAGGCCAACGAAGTCCGCATTTGTGCTGACTATAAATGCACGCTAAACAAAGCGTTACAGCAGCACTCCTATCCGGTGCCTGTAGTGAGCCATATTCTGGCGTCTCTACAAGAAGGCCGCATTTTCACCAAATTAGATTTGGCTCAGGCCTATGAGCAGCTGCCGGTGGACGACACCACAGCAGAGGCCCAAACTATTGTGACTCACCGGGGGGGCTTCAAGGTTCGAAGGCTACAGTTCAGGGTAAACGTAGCCCCTGGCATCTTCCAAAGCATGATGGAGCACATGCTCCGCAACATTCCGGGTGTATGTCCATATTTCGATGATGTCCTCATCGTAGGGGATTCAGTCAAAAACCTGGCTGACAGGCTCCGGGCTGTTTTGTGGCGTTTCCGTGAAGCGGGGCTGACGCTCAAACAGGAGAAGTGCAAAATTGGAGTCACTTCCACAGAATTCCTGGGGTTTCGTATAGATGCCAAAGGCATCCATCCTGCTGAATCCAAGCTCAAAGCGATTCAGCAGGCACCCAGTCCCAAGACGAAGGGAGAGCTTTAAGCCTTCCTGGGACTCCTTAATTTCTACCATGCTTTCCTCCCCCACAAGGCCGCAGTGGCAGAGCCGTTACACCGGCTCTTGGACAAACAGGCCCCATGGAAGTGGACAAGTGTCCACGAGAGGAGTTTTGCTGAGGTCAAAGCATTGTTGTCCTCTAATGCAGTGTTGGCTCATTTTAATGAGCAATTGCCAGTTAGCATAGCTTGCGATGCTTCCCCTTACAGGATCGGGGCTGTCTTAAGCCACCTCAAGGCTGATGGGACACAAGTCCCTATAGCCTATTATTCCAGGACTCTTTCTGCTGCTGAGCGCAATTACGCACAAATAGATAGGGAGGCATTGGCCATTGTGGCTGGCATCAAGAAGTTTCGCGACTTTTTGTATGGCCGCCATTTCACGGTCTTCACTGACCACAAGCCACTTCTGGGGTTGTTCACTACCCATAAACAGATCCCCCAAATCATCTCTCCTAGAATGCTGAGATGGTCAATATTTCTTTCTGCATATGACTACTGCCTGGTTCACAAACCGGGTCGAGAAATGGGCCACTCAGACGGCCTTAGTAGGTTGCGTTTAAAGCAGGTAGAGCCAGATCCTGCACCGGCCAACCACATCCTGTCTATCCAGGATTTGCCGGAGTCTCCCCTCCATGCAGGGGATGTAGCTGCAGAAACAGCTACCGACAACACGCTAACACGCGTGTTAAATTGGGTGCTCACAGGATGGCCTGACACGTGTCCTGGCACTGACTTCCAGAGCTTCTGGAAACGGAAGCATGAGTTATCCACCTTTAAGGGTTGTATACTGTGAGGAAGCAGGGTAGTAATCCCGACCTCACTGAGGACTAGAGTCCTTGTTTCTCTGCATGAGGGACATCCGGGAATACTCCGGATGAAGGCGCTTGCGCGCAGCTACCTCTGGTGGCCTGGGCTCGATAAAGAGATCGAGGCCCAGGTCCAAGGGTGCCACATTTGCCAGCAGTCCCGGCCAGAAATGCCACAGGCTCCCGTACATAGATGGGAGACCACACATGCTCCTTGGTCAAGGGTTCATATCGACTACGCCGGCTCCTTTCAGGGGCAGCTCTTCCTCATTGTTGTGGACAGTCACTCCAAGTGGCTGGAGGTCGTTCCAGTGTCCACTACGACGACTGCCAGGACCATCCAGGTTTTGAGGGGCATTTTCGCCTCTCATGGGCTTCCAGACATCATCGTCTCCGATAACGAGCCTCAGTTTACTTCATCAGAGTTTCAGTCCTTTTTAAGGGCAAATATGATTAGGCATGCTACTTTGGCACCGTTTCACCCGGCCTCAAATGGTCAAGCGGAACGCATGGTTCGCACCACAAAAGAAGCCTTGAAAAGGATAAGCAAGGGAAGCTGGCACCACAGGTTGGCAGACTTTCTCCTCTGCCACCGCACAACACCGTGCACATCCACGGGCAAGATCCCAGCTGAGCTCCACTGGGGTTGCCATCTTATCACCAAGTTGGATAGATTACACCCAGATCGGGTTGCATTGCAAGTGTCACAGCCAAGGGCACCGAGGCAATTGAAAGTGGATGATCCGGTTTGGGCACGTAATTATGGACCAGGGCAACTGTGGGTGGAAGCTGTGGTTTGCAAGGCTACTGGGCCACTTTCCTATGAAGTGGCATTGGAGGATGGTCGTGTGCTACGTAGGCACATTGACCAGCTGCGATGGAGGTTACCTAGCCACCCTTCCGCTCCTTACTCTGCTCTCGGGGGGGAGGAGGACCACGATCCCGATCGTGAATCTCAGCCGCTCAGCGAAAGCGGGACACTGGATTCACCAAACGGGGGTTTTGCCAATGAGGCGGCTCCTGACTCTGGCACTGCGTCCATGGGACATTGCGCTCAACCGGCTTTTGTCACCGATCCTTCTTCAGGCTTTGCTCCCAACCGGCTTCTTACGCTGATCAGGGGAATTCCACCCCACCTCGGAACTCTGGTTTGGGCCTACCAGAACAGGCCAACCAAAGCCAAATGGACAAAGGGTTGGGTCTACCGGAACAGGCCAGCCTTCACGATCCGGTTTCACTCGTATCGAATGGGTCCCAAAGTCCCGGTCTGCCGAGCCTGGCAGGCGAGCTTGCAGATCGGGCACTAGCAGCAGCTCCGAGATGATCGGAGCGGGCCAAGGGCCCACCGAAGTTTTTGAAGGACTACGTAAGGTTTCTGTCACTGCAAGTTTAAAGAAAATGCTTATGTATTTTTTTATTGCAAACTGAAATGCTTATGTATGTTCCTTTGAAATGGAAATGTATAGTATTTTAATATTGTGTTTGTAGGACCTATAATGTTGTGTATTATTGACTGTTGTAATGTGCGTTGTGGGAACGGGTATAGTATTGTAAAATAGGAAGTATGTGCTAAAGATCTAGGAGGGGAGGGATGTTATGTACTGAGCTTAATTGGGAACAGGTGCAGGGAGCTGCCCTGAAACAGTCAGCAGACCACATGGCCTGCTGGGCCAGTCTTGCTGTCTGCAAGGGCTGACTAGGATGCATTTGAGCGGGAAAATACGTTGCATTCATTGGCTGACAACGCCCCAGGGTGAATGTATAAAAAGGGGCGGAGCCATCTTGTTCTGAGTTCTGTTTAGCCTGAAATAAAGAAGTACCTTTTTGTTACTCCTGCCTCTTGAATGCCTACCAACGCAAGAAACAGAACAGGTATGTTGGGCTATAGTTTCTTTTCGTGTGAAGACTGATGCAAAGTATGAGTTAAGCAGCTCTGCTTTCTCCCTGTTGCCTGTTATTTCCTTGCCATCTTTTCTCTTTAGTGGACCTACAGTTTCCTATATAGACTGTATAGAAGTCTAGTATAGACTTCTAATAACATAAATATTCATTCCATCTGTTAACTGAGGACCAGACTGAAACATCAGCACATCAGCCTGATCTTAAAAGATTAAGGGTACTTGAAAGTACTCACTGTAACTGAATTCAAACCTCCAAGGCCAAATAATGGATAGAGTTTTTGTTAGACTAAAACAAAAACATTCTTCTGCATTCTTCTACACGTAATAAGAAGTTCCTTATTATTAAAAAAAACCTGGCTGACAGTCTACAAAAACTCTATCCATTGTTTTGTTTTGTTTTTTGTTTTGTTTTGTGCTTTCAAGTCAGTGTTGATTCTGGACAAGTCTCTATTGCTTTCTTGGCAAGACAAGATTATGCCACTGCTGAGAGAGACTGGCCCAAGGTCACTCAACAGGCTTTGTGCCTAAGACAAGAACCCACAATCTCCTGGTTTCTCGCCTGGTGCCTTAATCACTACACCAATTTGGACTCTCTATTTCTATTTCTAATCTAGAAATCCTAGAGAAATCTTTTGAGAAATCCCAAATTACCATGTGGAAGGTAGATAAACCTGAATTCTAGTCTACTTTAAATACAGAAGTGTACTGAGTAACTTGTGTGCCAGTCATTCTCTCAATCCTTGGAAGAAGACAATGGCAAATGACTCCTGAAAACGTTTTCTAGAAAATTGCATGAACCTATCCATGACCAGGACTGACTCAAAGGCAAGCATACATAAATACATTTAAATTAACAGATGACTGGAAGAGGGCAATTGTTATTCCTATTTTCAAAAAGGGGGAAAGGTAGGCCCAAGGAACTACAATAAGTCATTGTGACATTGACATCTGTGAAAATTCAATATATAAGAATCTTGAAAATAATGAGGTGGAAGTCAGTATGAAGTTGTTAAGAACAAGTCTTGTTTTATTTTATTTTTTATTAACTTCCTTAATAGATTAAGGACATGTTGTGGATTTGTTTTATTCCAAAAAAGTATTTGACAAATTCTCCTATGATATTCTAACAACTCAGATATATATTGGCTGAATAGCATTGGGTGGATCAAAATGTGACTTGAAAGCTGTACTCAAAGATTTCTCATTAATAGCTCTTCTTTTTTTTTTTTTTTTTTTTTTT
>NW_015387971.1:55056-77519 GCF_001527695.2 Protobothrops mucrosquamatus | reverse complement strand
AGGCAACGACTGGCTTTGTTCCCAAAAAAAAAGGGAACAAAGGCACTTGGGAGACGGAGATTTCCCGGACTCCGGAGGAGTACCCAATTTCGCTCTCCCGAGATAAAGGGAGAGCTTTTGGGACTCTACTCCTATCCAGGAGTACTCACCTCGACCCCTTCTCCCGGGGCACAAGGTTCCAAGCCGCTGAACAGCTGCTCTTCTTAAACTAGAGCAGTGATGGCGAACCTTTTAGAGACCGAGTGCCCAAAAACTGGCCCCGCCACTGCTCCACCCCCTGCCCCGCCCCCACCCCGCCTGCCCGCAGGGCCACTCACCACCTCCAGGGCCCGCCGCAGATCACCCAGGCAGCCCAGCAGCACCATTGCGGCCATGCCCTCTGCCCGCGCCCCGCAGCATCAACTGTCCGCAATGGGGTGTGAGGGCAGAGTCTTGTCTACGCTGCCTGGCTGCCATGTCCTTGGCTGCACTGCTCTGTGTGGGCCACACTCAGGGGCGACTCTCCTCCAGGGGGGCTGCTGGTGAGGAGGGGGTCACGGGAGGAGGCAAGGCTGGGGCAACGGCATGTGTGCCCACAGAGAGGGCTCCAAGTGTCGCCTCTGGCACGCGTGCCATAGGTTCGCCATCACTGAACTAGAGCAATGTATCAAGTGTGCAGCCACAGACTTATCCTGGGCCCAGTTCTTTTTCACTAATGACTTGGATGAAGAGGTGGTAGGAACATTGTTCAAATTTGCTGATAATACAAATGTAGGTGGTATAGCTGTCACTTTAGAACAGGGGTAGGCAACCTTGGCTCTTTTATGACTCGTGGACTTCAACTCCCAGAATTCCTGAGCCAGCCATGTTGAGGGGAAAGGGAGAGGTTTCCATGCTGAGCCATGCTGGCTCAGGAATTCTGGGAGTTGAAGTCCACGAGCCATAAAAGAGCCAAGGTTGCCTACCCCTGCTTTAGAAGATACAGTACAAACAAAATTTAAATGATCTTGATAGGGTAGGGAACATATTTAAAATGTAATTTAACAAAAATAAATGCAGATTTAGTTGGGAAAAAAATAAATCAAATTTACTTCACACAGCAATTGACATGATAGCAGTATTCCAATATCTGAGGGGCTGCCACAAAGAAGGGGGGGGGGGGTTTCAACGTATTCTCCAAAGTAACTAAAGGCAGGACAAGAAGCAATGGATGGAAACTAATCAAGGAGAGAAGCAACCTAGAACTAAGGAGAAATTTCCTGATGGTTAGAACAATTAATCAGCCTCCAGAAGTTGTGAATGCTCCAGCACTGGAAGTTTTTAAGAAGAGATTGGACAACCATTTGTCTGAAATGGTATAGGGTTTCCTGCCAGAGCAGGGGGTTGGACTAGAAGACCTCCGAAGTCCCTTCCAACTCTGTTATTCTGTTATTCTACAATAATAAGTATGAAAAGGATTCTGAAGGTGAGCACAAATGAATAATGAAGCAGCATATGAAATATGAAGTAACATAACTATTAAAAATGCAAATAAAATTTTAGACTACAGAAATGCAGAATTGCAAATTGGAGAATGTAATCTTTCCACTATATTCTTAGTAGCTGAGAGCTACTATCTCTGATTCTGAACAGCATACTTTAAGAAAGACTCAGAAGAACTGGATGAAACAGACAAAAAGGTTAATAAGGATGATAGCGAACTGAAAATTAAGTCTTATGAGGAGATAGTGAAGGAACTGTGTATGTTTGAGTCCCGAGAAATGATGACTGAGAAGAATATTATATATATTTTAATATCTGAAAAGAATCACATAGAAAATATATTTTCTATATAGTATTTTTTATATATTATGGGATACAGAGATAGTTTCAAGGAAGGTAGAATGCAGTTGACTGTTATATATATATTATAACCCATTACCCATTAGAGATGCGATCTCTATGGATCAGTTGTCAATTAATTATGATGTTCAATAGAGCTTCTCTCCTTTTAGAAAACTGCCAAATTAGTAAATCAACCAGAAGATATAATACATAGGCAAAGAAGAATTTCCAGTTTGTTTTTCTAAAGCACATGACACTAAACTTGTTCATAATTCATATCCCTCAATTAAAAAGAAACTGTAATATATTGTTCTATCCCAGCCTATGGCCGTCCTTGTTAAAGGCACAAGGACAAAACCCCTGTTGAGAAAATAGGCTGGAGACTCAAAAGAAAACAAACCCCTTTTAATATGGGTAACAAACCTGCCAAATAGTCCAGAAACAAAAGCAGCAAAACACAATCCAAATGGAGGAAATTGTCCACACGAAACACAATGCAAAACAGAAAAGTAGTCACCGGCAATACTAACAGAACATGATCCCATGAAGTACTTTGCAACGGTTGCCTTCAGCAACCAGCACCGCCCACACCTTCCCTTTTTATAAAGCAGTCCCAAGGCGTTGCCTCTCAGTGCCTTCTCCTCCTCCCCTGGAGTTGTCCTATTGACTGCTGCTGATCTGCTCTCACTAATTGCCTGCGTCTACGAGCATCAATCATGTCCATCAGGTGTGAATCCTCCAAGTCTGACTCACTCTCCCCACACAGCTGAGCTTCATCCGTAACACGACTGGAGGGGCCAGGCTCTTCATCAGACCGTGAGTCTTGTAATTCATCAGAGCCTCCCTCTGACCCTGATGGCCCTCCAAATGTCTCCTCCACCTCCTCCTCAGATTCCCCGGACTCAGCTGTTGGGAACACAGGCTGGCATGGAATCACGACACTATCCCACACCGCAGGGCCCTTCCCCCGGGTCTGCCGATCTGGATGCGGTCGGGATGGGAATTGTTCATGAAAGGCGGTCACCAAGGCAGGAGCATGAACGGTGGTTGCATCCTCCCAGGTGAACTCCTCCGGTCCGTAGCCTTTCCATTCAATCAGGTACTGGAAGCGACCTTTCACCGAATGCTGGCAACCTCGTACTCGGGAGCACTGTCTCCATCACGTTGTTCCGGTGGGGGAGGTTCGGCTCGGCGAAGTGGACATGCCGGTTGCTCAGGGACCAAGAGAGACCAGTGAAAGACCGGATGTACCCGCAGGGAACATGTCAGAGTTAAGCGATAGGTGACCGGATTGATGACAGCCTTGATTGGGAACGGTCCTACATATCGGTGGTCTAATTTCTTGGCTGGCCAGGTTGACGGTAGGTTCCTGGTGGACAGCCATACCCGATCTCCCACCGTTAGTGGAGGCGTATCCCGCCTCGACCGATCAGCAAACCTTTTGTAGTCAGCCTTGGCCTTCTCTAACTGTCGCTGCACCAATCGATGGATCGCCTGTAACTCTGCCATGTAGTTGTTCACTGTTGGTACCGATGAGTCTAGCGGGGAAAGAGGGAAAAACCGGGGGTGATATCCCACATTGGCCAAGAATGGTATCATCTGCGTGGAGGTGTGCTGCGAGTTATTGAACGCAAACTCAGCCACCGCCAGATAGTCCACCCAATTGTTCTGCTGCTGATTGACATAGCAGCGCAGATATTGCTCGAGGATCCCGATGACCTTCTCGGTCCCTCCGTCAGTTTGGGGATGATGTGCGGACGAGAGACAGATCTTGACATCCAACGCCTGCATCAACCCCTGCCAGAAATGGGCTATGAACTGGGCCCCTCTATCGGACACGACCCTATCAGGGAGGCCGTGCAGCCGGAACACCTGCTGGATGAACATGCGACCGGTGGCGCGGGCAGACGGCAAGCCACGGCATGGGATGAAATGTGCCATCTTGGTCAGCATGTCCACCACCACGAACACCGTTGTGAATCCAGAAGACGGGGGTAAGTCCGTCAGGAAGTCCATGGACACAGCCCCCCAGGGTCTTTTAGGTGTCGGCAAGGGCTGCAGTAGTCCAGGCGGGGCCCCTGTCGCTGACTTGGCCTACCTACATGGGATACAGGACGTGACATAGGCCTGGATGTCGTGTCAGACTCGGGGCCACCAGAAGGTACGGGAGACCAAGTTCAGGGTCTTGAACAGGCCAAAATGCCCCGCCGGCGGATTGTCGTGACACTGGCTGAGGATGAGTCCCCTGAGCAGCCCTCCCGGAACATAGAGCCGATCATGATAGTGGAGGAGTTTATCCGTGACTGTCCATGGGGAATTGGGCCCCACCTCCTCTTTTCGCTGAACCACCCACCCATCCTGCTGCTGGGCCTCCCGAATCCGAGCCCATACATCTATCGGCTCCCGCATCGCAGCAAAAGACTTGATGGGGAGCACTGTCCCGGGCAGAAGCTTGTCTTGTGCTCGGGAATATTCGGGCTTCCTGGACAGAGCATCCGCTCTTTGGTTGTGACCGCTGGGTATGTACGTTACACAGAAATTGAACCTCGCAAAGAAGAGAGACCACCGGATCTGGCGTTGGTTCAATTTCCGAGCGGTCTGCAGGCTTTCCAAATTCTTATGGTCCGTCCGGACCTCGATTTGATGTTGCGCCCCTTCCAGATGATGCCTCCAGGCCTCGAACACCACTTTAATGGCCAGTAGCTCCTTCTCCCAGATGGTATAGTTGCACTCCGCCGGATTCAATTTCCGTGAATAGTACGTGCAAGGGAAGAAGGCACCGCCGAGCGTCATCGCCTGGAGTAACACCGCCCCAATGGCAATGTCGGAGGCATCCGCCTCCACGACAAATGGCCGTTGTGGGTCAGGATGCTTCAGGATGGGCTCCTTCATGAAGGCTTCCTTCAAAGCCTGGAAACCCGTTGTTCTGGAGCGTCCCACTGGAACCGAGTCTTTTTCTGCAGGAGCCGAGTAAGGGGGGCTGTCATGGTAGCAAACCCAGGGATGAAAGTCCGATAATAGTTGGCGAACCCAAGAAAACGCTGGACATCCTTCACACGATGTGGGGGTTGCCAACTCTGCAAAGACTCGACCTTACTCAGCTCCATGGCGATGCCCTCAGGAGAAATGCGGTGACCCAGGAACTCGATAGTCATCTGGTAGAACTGGCACTTCTCCAGTTTGGCGTACAACCGATGTTCTCAGAGCCGCTGCAGGACCTGACGGAGATGCTGATGGTGCACCTCTTGCGACGGGGAGTAGATCAGGATGTTGTCCAAGTAGATCACGACAAACTGATCTAACAAGTCCAGGAAAATGTCATTCATAAAATGCTGAAACACGGCGGGGGCGTTGGTCAGGCCAAATGGCATCACCGTGTACTCGAAGTGCCCGTACCGAGTACCAAACGCCGTCTTCCACTTATCACCCGACCGAACTCTGACAAGGTTGTAAGCTCCATGCAAATCCAGTTTCGTGAAGATCTTTGCCTCACGGAGCCGGTCCAAGAGTTCGGGGATGAGGGGCAGCGGGTATCGGTTGCGCACCATGATGGCATTTAATTTCCTGTAATCACAGCAAAGCCGCAATTTGCCGGACTTCTTCTTGACAAAGAGCACGGGTGCAGACACTGGCGAGGACGAAGGCCGAATAAAACCCTGAGCCAAATTCTTTTCCAAAAAGTCCCGCAACGCGGCCAACTCGGGGTCTGACATGGAATACAAATGCCCCACTGGGAGAGGCGCATCAGGGACTAAGTCAATGGGGCAGTCATAGGGTCTGTGCGGGGGCAATTGATCCGCCTCAGTCTCGCTGAAAACATCAGCATAATCCGCCAGTTCAGAGGGTAAGGAGACCCCCGTGGGCCCCTCTACCTGGCCGGCACAGATTTGGCGGGTGTGGTCCATGCACTGTAAGCTGGGGAAGATGACCAAGTTCTGTGACCAATAAATCTGTGGGTCATGCGCCCGAAGCCACGCCAGTCACAAGACCATGGGAAATGCAGGTCTGATGTGATATAGAACTGGATGGCCTCCTCATGTGAACTGATGGCCATACATAACGGTTGCGTGGTGGCCTTAATTGGCCCAGACAGGAGCACTCGACCATCAATAGTCTCCACTAACATCGGCGGTTCCACCGGGAATTGGGGAATCGCCCATTTGGCCACAAATGCTGTGTCCATAAAGTTTGTAGTGGCCCCAGAGTCAATCAACGCATGGACGGGAATCCCCTTGGGCAACCTGGGGAGAATCAGGCGCGCCTCCAATATCAGATGCCTTGGGGGTCCGTGGGCAGCATCTGAAGGGTGTCGCTCGGTGTTGCAGGATGCCTGACCCAAAATGCCCTTCAGGTCGGGCGTGGGCCGTTTCCCGACAGGGGAGCAGGTGGCAGGCTCGGGGCAGGCTCGGTCACAGACGCCCTTCATCGCTTCTTGGGGCAGAAAGCGGCCAAATGCCCAGGGTCCCCACAGTAAAAACACAACCCCCCCGAACATTGCCTGTTCATCTCTGCCACCGATAGGCAAGGTCTGGCAGCACCTAACTCCATTGGCTCCTCCCTCTGGACCGAGGTCTCACGCACAACGGGGGCAGCACGGGTCTCTGGGGTGGCAGGGCGACTCCGCTGCTGCAGCTGAGCGTTGATCCGCAGACAGAGATGAATGAGCCCATTAAGGTCCGGGGGAACATCAACACGGGCCAGCTCATCCAACATCTCCTCCGACAATCCATCCTGGAAAGCGTCCACGAGCGCAGCCTCATTCCAGGCTGAATCCTGGCTAAGCAGCCGAAATTCGCTGATATAGCCCTGCAGGGGGCATCGGCCCTGCCTCAGAGTTTTCAAACATTGGGTAGCTGTCTGGGTCTTGATGGGGTCCTCATACATCATCCGCATGTAATCACAGAACCCCACAAAGTTGTCCACCAATGGACTAGGTTGGGCTAGCAGGGGTGTGCCCCAACGAGCTGCAGCACCAGAGAGCAGGCTTATCATAAACCCCACTTTATCCCTGTCAGTGGGGAAATCAGCCGCTCTCACACTGATATACAGCTGGCATTGTCCCATGAAAACAGGAAACATGTCCAGATTGCCATCAAATTTGTCCATCATCGCAACTTGGCATTTTCTCCTGGGTGGTGATGGAGCAGCAGGAACATGGGCTGACAGCTGAGCAACTTGGGCTGATAACAAAGCCAGCTGCTGGGAGACCTGGGCATTCTCAGCACGTAGCTGCTCCATAATAGTAGGGGGTTAGGCTGAAGGCAAACTGTTCTATCCCAGCCTATGGCCGTCCTTGTTAAAGGCACAAGGACAAAACCCCTGTTGAGAAAATAGGCTGGAGACTCAAAAGAAAACAAACCCCTTTTAATATGGGTAACAAACCTGCTAAATAGTCCAGAAACAAAAGCAGCAAAACACAATCCAAATGGAGGAAATTGTCCACATGAAACACAATGCAAAACAGAAAAGTAGTCACCGGCAATACTAACAGAACATGATCCCATGAAGTACTTTGCAACGGTTGCCTTCAGCAACCAGCACTGCCCACACCTTCCCTTTTTATAAAGCAGTCCCAAGGCGTTGCCTCTCAGTGCCTTCTCCTCCTCCCCTGGAGTTGTCCTATTGACTGCTGCTGATCTGCTCTCGCTAATTGCCTGCATCTATGAGCATCAATCATGTCCATCAGGTGTGAATCCTCCAAGTCTGACTCACTCTCCCCACACAGCTGAGCTTCATCCATAACACGACTGGAGGGGCCAGGCTCTTCATCAGACCGTGAGTCTTGTAATTCATCAGAGCCTCCCTCTGACCCTGATGGCCCTCCAAATGCCGCCTCCTCCACCTCCTCCTCAGATTCCCCGGACTCAGCTGTTGGGAACACAGGCTGGCACGGAATCACGACATATATTCAGAATACATATTTGTGTTCAGAAGTAGCCCAGCATTTACCCATTGCTTCCTTAAAAATTTTAAAATGACAAATCCAGATAATAGAGCTCTTCTCATTTTGTGACACTGAAGATTCTCACCCTATCTAGATGAATTGTCTGACATACCAGTAATTAATGTCTGTCTCTCTCTCTTATAAAATATTTCTTGCAACAAAGCTATGATGCCTCCACAGACTGCCCACATACTATTAACTTCCCTTTCCCCTGAAGTCACCTTACTTCTGCAAAAAGAGGGGGGGAAACCCAGATCATTAAAAAATAAAAGTTAAGTTACAACAGGAATTTTGTCTGTAGCTTCCAAACTGCTTCTCCTGAGAATGAATGGAGAGTCCTAGTAGATCAGACCAAAGACTCATCTTATCCAGCATTCAACTTGCCATACTGATTATTTGGATGCCTTTGAAAAATCCACAAGCAGAGGCCCAAGACAACTGTCACCCAACTTCCCATCATTAAAAAGTCTTAGTTGTAAACACCATTGCCTGCTTTCCTTAACAGATAAAAAGAACTCTTGCCTCATCAGATAAGATGTTCTTGTATGTTCAGGAAACCACAAGGGAAAACTGAATAATGTCTTGTTGCTTGGGGATGAGGGAAGGAGAGAGGGGAAAAAAAGAAGTCTTATGTCTTCTTCAAACTGGTTCCTTCATGCTTTCCAGCCAATATGGGCATCTGCACTGGCCTGGGATAAGGAGAATTGTACCCTAATTTAGCAAGTTGGGAGACGTCTGAACAATATGCTGGTTTCACCAAAGTAGCAAAATAAGAGCTAAAAAGCTTCAAGTTTGCACAATCTAGTATCATCCATCTTTTCTTAAGCTACCTTCTTGTTTCAATATATAAAAGTAACAAAAACCTCCAGTGAGGCAGAGGGCCTGTTGGTTACCCTGGCTTTAGATGATTTAGTACAATTTAACTTCTCTTCGCACTCATAAAACGAGTTAAAGAATAGTATGAGGGAGACTAATTCCTGAACTGCAGATTTATGTGAATATTAGTCTGGTCTGTTCCAGCCCTCCCTGGTACCTGTATTTACAACAGAGGGGAACACTTCCTCTACAAAACACACAAGAAATGAGAACTTGGAATTGTGTGACATGGTCTCATGAATGTGGAAACAAAACAGGAGTTTAACTCTTTCTCCACAATTATGAGAGGAAGGCAACAGAGTTTTTGACGTGGGGATGAGAAGAATTGGGGTTCAATGGCATATTTAGTTATGAAATTCATGGGCTCCAAACACATAGACTCCAAGATTGATATAAAGGTAAAAATGCAACGTATAAATATAATACCTGAAATGGCCTATAATATACACAGACATCTGTTCAGGAATCAGTCCCTCACACACTATGCTTAACCAATTTTATGAGCAAGAACAGAAGTTAATTTATTTTGAAGATGAATCATCTAAAACAAGGGTACCCAATAGGCTCTCTGCCCCATTTTATCTTTTAAATTTTTTTTAAGATTTTTTAAAATGTAAAGGGTTGTATTTATAATAAATGTATTTAAGTTCAATATTATATTGTAAAAAAATGTTTTTCAGAAAAAGGAAATTACTTGTGTGAATTTCCAAGAGAATAGAAACTAGCCTTACCCAAATCCATAGACAATCTCAAAAGATGCTTTTATGTAGTTTAATGAGCATCTTTTCTCCAAATGTTTTTGGGTCAAACTGTTTAGGCAAAAAAAAACCCTAGGGTCACCACAACTATTTCTGCCCCTTTCATTGAAACAAGAATACTTTCAAAATAATCTTTATGTTGGTATCCTAGAAAAGGGGTCCTACATAATGTCTATTAATGCTTTGAATCTGATAATAAGCTATCTCCAGAAACTGGCATTAAGTATGAGGTTCAGTACCACATAGAATCCAAGAGATTTAAAGAAATCTGAGGAATCATTGCATATCAAGATGCTGGCTTGTGGTATGTCAGGTAATTGACCCATTTCTGCAAGGATCAACAGATGCAGATCAGCCAATTTCCAATTACTTGACGCTGCATACAGCTATATAATGGTAGAAAAGATTCTCCTCTTACCCAAATTAAGATGTTAAAAAGTCTAATCTGTAGGGATTCCAATGTTGATAAAATTATTTCTAATAGTAAATCCAAAGCATGGGTTCTAATGTTTTTGTGGCCAAAGTAAGGCCATCAACAAAACAAAAGAATATGATAGAGTGTCCCTCTAAGAATATGGATGTTTAGAGGAGTAGAGGGAAAAATCTGAGTTATCTTTTCTAGCTGAGGAACCAATATATACGTGTCTGTGTCGTCTGTGTGGGGGGGTGGGGAGTGCTGCTGGAATTTTAATTGGTAAGGCAATGATATTAGTAGGAGGGCAGATCCAGAACTTGTTCATAGAGTTCAGGAGGTTCAGAAAACAGAACATTTGATCCCATCTAAATCAGTCCTCAGATCTCTGAACACTCCTGGATGGACAACATAGCTATCTAAAGATCATACAAACTTCTCGCCAACACAAAAAGCCAACCACAAAGTCCCATTTGTGCTAAGGTATGTGAGTGTAGACGTTTTCTCAGAATAAAGATTGTGAGTTGCAGCAGATCATCAGTTTTACTCCTTCTACTCGCAGATTCTAAGGCAATACCTTTCTAAAATCTTTCTCTGTTACAGACTGAATATCTTTTATGCTTCATGGAAAAATGTAAGGAATGGTACAAAAGGAACTGAGCTATTATAACATCCAAGAGATTATTAAGGAGATTGGTAAATTTCACCTCTTTTGTCATGAGCCCTCTAGTTAAGACTTATCACCTTATGGCAGAGTGTTCAATGTCTATCAATTTCAAAACTATATCAGGCCTTGAGCATCTTAAAGTCTGAAATAGATGTCTAAAGCATCTATAGGAGCTCCAGGATCCACTTTGCCTTTTAAAAACTTTGAGAAACTCTTGAAAAAAAAAAGAAGGATCTCCACCTTGCTAAGAGTCTGGGGATCACAGAAAGGATGATGTAGGCTGCAGCTCTTGGGTTACACTCTTAGGAGTTCTCTTTTAAGAGATAGTTGAAAGGAAAATAAAATAATACAAACTGCACACACAGTATGTATTAATGCTATGTCTCCATGATGAATTACAACTAGCTTCCAAAAAAACCCCTGGGAAATATCATTCTTTAATTCTGGCTCCTACTTACATTTCAATTTTCAGGGATAAAAATATGAATGCCCTGTTAAATCAATCCTTAGCTTGTTCTCTACACTTTCTACCTAGATATCTTCAGACTCTTTCAATTAATTAGCAGTGGTAAACAAGATACTCAAAAGATTGTTTATCTACTTCTGACATCTGCCTGTTGCAAAATTGTCATAAAGTGTTAATGGCAATCTGGGTTCAACAGAGACTGGAAAGAAAAACATCTTTACAAGGATTCATGATGTGTCTAGACAAATACTGATTACTCCCTGGATCCCCAGTATTACAGCAAGGAGTGGCAACATTTCTTGGACCTTATCAAGGTCTATCTCATTTTACTGCATTTCTATTATTTTTATGCCTTGGACATTATTTTTATTTCCAAGAATGCTCCTGGGTTCCTCAAGGTTTCCACAGGTATTCTTAGAAAATAAAAGGCTAGGCTTTGCTTGGAAGTGAGTCTCATTACCCAGAAAATAATAAAGCAAGCTCAAGCAGTAGAAATCTAGAAGATCTGATAGGAAAAAGTTCATCAGTCTGCCTTCAAGTAAACATGGATGAAATGACTTGCCACATTCTGCATGGAAGCCATTTGATGAAACTGCTAATAGCATGTTCCCAAAATTCTAAATATGCCCAGAAGGACCTTGGAGAAAACATAAAGCAAAACACATTAGGAATGATATAGACATTGTAAGAGAAACTATGAAGAAAGGATCTAAAAATATTACCAAAAGTTATGATTAGTTCCAGGCAGGTGGCATGGGAAAGACAGGAAGATAGAGTATAGTACAAAAGATTGCCCAAGTACATAAGCATCTGACAGTTTCTCTATATCAGTGATGGCGAACCTTTTAGAGACCGAGTGCCCAAAAACCGCCTCGCCCGTCCTACCCCCCTCTCCTGCCCACAGGGCCACCCACCACCTCCACAGCCCGCCACAGCAGATCGCCCAGGAGGCCCAGCAGCGTCATGGTGGCCACACCCTCTGCGCCCCGCAGCATCATCTGTACGCGATGGGGCACGAGGGCGGAGTCTTGTCCCCGCTGCCTGGCTGCCATGTGCTTGGCTGTGCTGCTTTGCACAGGCTGCGCCCGGGGCGAGTCTCCTCCGGGGGGCTGCTGGTGAGGAGGGGACCACGGGGGTGGCGGGGCTGGGGCGACGGCATGTGTGCCCACAGAGAGGGCTCTGAGTGCCGCCTCTGGCACCTGTGCCATAGGTTCGCCACCACTGCTCTATATCAATCCCCAAAATTCTGTAGTACCAGAAGATACTCTGATCTCAATCCAAGGCCAATGCTTAAGTATGCTAGAACTAAAATCAAATATCACCAATCCTAATTCAGGACCATCCTTGGAATGACCATCCAATCCAGTGTGGTGGTCCCACATGGAAAGAAATGCTTTCAGACAAACATGGACCTGGATTTTGTCCAATTTGTCCATACCCAAATTCAGATGTATAAGTCAGATGCTTATTCATAGGCATATGTTAATGCAAGGTAAATTACTATAGAATCAAAGTGATAAGGAGCAGATTTGTAAAGCCACTAACAGTTGGTTAAGCTTCATATTAACATACAGAGATCTTCCAAAATGTGTACTGATATATCTATGGTGAGAATAGAGAACTATTTGCAGGTATAGAGAAGGGACCAAACTTCTTTTGAAAGAGACATGTCTTCCACTGAAGAAAGGCTTCCACTCCACAGTTCTACAGAGCATGTCTGCACCATCCTACATTTAAATACAGCATGGCTGAGTGGGGGTCTCTGACTACCGCATATTTCAACATCCTTTGCTAAGTCTACCTTCACTTAGAGCTGCAGCAGCTTCAGGACTACACTATTTTCAAAGGATACAGGTGGCCAAGCCACACCAAGAGTCTTTTGGCCTGTTCTCTTTGCTTATAGCTTCACGTAGCTGAGAGCTACCCCACAAATAGATTTAACCACAGCTCCCTGGTATATGGGGAGGGGTGGAGGCAAAACTCTGAGACATCAGAGTGGGTAGATGTAATTTCCTGCTCTACTTAAGAGAAGAGAGGCCTCTTGACACTTCCTGTGGTTTGGGTCTAGGAGGGAAGGGAGAGATAGCAAGAGTCATGTGATTATCTTCTTGAGTGGGAGGAGAAACTAGGCGGGGAGATGTGACGAGGCATCTTCTATAAATGGGACAAGCACCACTGCCTCCATCTCTCTCTCTGCTTCATCTGGCAGCTGGTTTCCCTGGTGGCCCGGCAAGATTGAGAACAACCAAGAGGTAGTTTTACAAAATTACTATGGGCTGTTAAGGGGAAGGGTGGGGCTCCATGGCTAGTTGCTCCAGCTTCTAGCCCCAGCTATGAACCTTTGACTCATGGGAGACAATGGATCCATGGGCTCCTTGAGAGCCTCACTTACCAACGTATCAAGTCAGTTATTCTGAGCAAGAACTGGGGCAAAATCGTCTAAAGCAGGGTTTTTCAAACTTGGCCCTTTTATGACTTGTGGACTTCAACTCTCAGAATTCCTCAGCCAGCGTGCCTGGCTGAGGAATTCTGGGAGTTGAAGTCCACAAGTCATAAAGGCCAAGTTTGAAGACCCCTGGTCTAAAGGGACTATAGAGGAAGGAGTACTTTAAGGTTCATATTTTTACAAGAAGCAGGTGGAATAGAGAATGGGGTTGTTCTCCTTAAGTCTATTAAATTCCTATATCTATGATTGCAAGTAAATGTTTCAAGATTTAAAAAAAAAAACAATTCCTCATATTATCCTCCTTTAAACATATTTAGGAGGGGAAGCAAAAAATGGGGAAGTTACATAAGTCATATTGTGACTTAACAAGAGGAAATATGGCGGAGATGCCAGTGAGGGCACATTTTGGCTTCTTGAGGCACTGTGTAAGGAAACTTTGAAATTTAATCATGTGCCCTCTAGTGTTGGGAAAGAAAATCAACTCCCCTCCCCTGCTCAAGAGTGTTAATGGTATTTTAAAAGCATTCTTTATCTTCTGTTCCATTGTTCACTTGTTCTAAGGCTGTTTCTGTATAGACACCCATGTTGTTTGGGTGTAATGAAATCCATGCACCTTTGCACAGTACCTTGATCTGAAAACTCCCCTTTCTCTCAGGATACAATCCATCTTCCTTCTGGACCAAGACTGGCTGGTAAGACATGATGCATGATTTCTTTTCCTCCATTTTGGAACCACAGTGAAATGCAATGTCAAAGACAGAAGGGAGCGTAAGTGAAAGCATACTCTATAGGAAAGAGACCCACTGCTGTAGTGCCTGATACTTTACTAAACAACAGTTCTCTAAAGGCAAAGTTGAAAGGCATTTGCCAAAAATCATTGAAGGAAGTAGATAAATTGTTTAAGTTAGTACGCAAAGGATCTAGTTCAACAATTCTCAACATGAGGTTCAGAGGCCACTAATGGTTTACAAGAGTTACTGCGGGTGACCTCTAGCATGGGTGCTGAAATAAGTATCTTTCTCAAAATGGCCGAAATTCAAAGAGAATACAAGTCTCCAAGATTTTTAATATTCTTGTTTAAAATTTTGGCTTTCCTCTCAAAATCTCCTAAGATTTTAGACAGAAGCACTATACCAAATAATCTATAAGAGTTTTGTGTTCTCAAAATGTTTGGTCTTTTAAAAAAAATTAATTTCGTTTGAGGTTCAGAGTGATCCTATATAGTAGTAATAGGACCCTAATGCTTTCAATCACAACACAATGATTTTATAAAAGAAAATTTCTAAACTGCTGCTTTAATAGGAAGAAGGGCAGGGAGAAATCAAAGACAATGAAGAAAAGAAAGATGGACATGGGATCTCTAGATAAATTAAACATAAGAATATTCTTTAAATGTCAATACTTTGAGAAAAAATTTGGGGAAAGAAGAAATTTCATCAATTTATCTCCACTGTTTTAAAATCACATTAATAATATATGTGAACCAACTGCTTTGTAAAGCTCTTTGACTCATTTTGGAAAATATTTAATAGAATATTTAATTCTTTATTTAAGAGTTCCGCTGCATTTATTCGGGCTTAATCCCAAGTGATTGAAAACTTGGGTTTCTTCCAATGGATTATGAACAAGCCAACAAGTTCTTTGCACTGTATTTAAAAAATGTTTACTGATAACCCAAGTGCATACAACAACCATAAATTCTTGTGCTGCTTTTCTATGGCTCTGCTTCCCATATACTGTGATATTATTTAGAAATAAGTCCAGCTGATATTTGTAAAGGTTATATTCAAGTAAATGTGATCAGACCTAAATTCAAAATGAGATCTTCTCTGAGCCAATGGATATATTAATTTTTGTTTTTTAATATTTGTAAAGTAACACATTATATCATATATCCTATACAGTATGGTGATTGAAAAACAACATATTTGCCTAATTAAATCAAATTGTATTCTGGTAAATTACCTATCACTTTTGAAATTAGAACAAAAACCAAACACTGTCTAAAGAAATGCTCTTTATTCTAGTCAAATATCTCATTTCCCAACCCAAAACATAATTAAGATAGGTCTACACAACATTCATCTCTTACAAGCCACATGTGGTAACACATCACACTAAATCTGTTTACCTGTAACTGCCCCATAACATTTACCTGTTAAATAAGCTAATGCATGGTTTTACAGTGTAGTACCCTGAAAAATAGCTACACTTTGTTTTGTCTTACTTGTCTGACTGGGCATTCTGAAACAGGTATGCTATTTGCACTATGCTGTATTGTTTAAAGATAACAATAAGGTCAGGAAGAACTGGAGCTGGTCAGTGTGGATGGTTGTTTTTCTCAGATTTCACTTGTTATTTCTACTAAATCTATTTATGTTGGAATTTATTTCCCACTATTCTCATGCAACTTAATGCAGTTTACATAAGGATCACTCTTCATTTTATCTCCGCCAAAATGTTATGAAGCTGAGATTGTTCATTGTTTTTCTAAACTGAGTGGAAAAGGCAGGAATTTCAAATAGAATTTAGTGTGCTAGTTCTTTCTTTTCCCCCCAAAAAAAGTTTTTCGTCAAGTAAAACTAAATTAGGGCGCTTTTGAAAATCAAATCCTGACTTTTAAAAAAGATGAAATCAACTTTATCATATGCAGCGGAGTTACAGACTGCTAAAGTTATATTGGTTTTCAAAATTAATTGCTCACTTTTTTTTAATTCTCAACAGAAATATTTGCTTTCTACACCAAAACCTGAACTACTGTCTCCACAATCTGCCCAAGAAGATTTCAAGGTGAGGATTGAGCAATGCAGTATCAAAGAAATGTCATTCAACAGCTGTCACTCAGATTTTTTTTTCCAATTCATTACCACTCTTCAATAATTATCAGACGTTCTGCTAAAACCTCAAGCATGGACAATTTATCTCTAAGCCAGTATAGAGTAATTCTGTGTCCTTTCAAAATTTTGAACTACAACTTCCACACAATCTTGCAACTCCCACTGCTATTCGAGCAGAGTGCATGTGCAGAAAAACTGAAATGCATCAGATTGCCTCTACTCTATTATCATACCTCTTACTGGGTAATCTCTAGAGCTAAACATACAATGTAAACAATTGTGGCAGGTTAAGTAAGCTGGAATGATGGCTACCAATTTTGAAAAAAAGAGTTTCTTTGGTTAAACATACACTGGGTAAGCCAGATTCTACCACTTACTTCAGGACCAATGACATGAAGACATTAAGAGACAGATCTGTTTTTTTAAAAAAACAATTCTGCCATTATTAGTGAAATCCCTGTATAAATAGCTAATATGCTTAGCACTTAAAAAAGAGGGTGAGAGAATGGGAATGAAAAGGATGAATTTAGTTCAGTTTCACACAATTGGGTTTTGCCTTAGCACATTCATCCAAAATGTGCCTTTTAAGGGCAAAAGAAAACAACTGGTAAATCCCCCCCCCCCCCCCCCGTACACACAAAGAAATCAGGACTGCACAGAGAGAAGCAAGTTAAGATAGGAAGAGACGTATAAAAAGTATTTGGGATACAAAATGAGCATTGACTGTCTACACTGGACTTGCAACACACTACTAAAAAGTACAGGCTGCACATATTCATATATTCTCAGCACTTTGCCACATGAACTGGTTCAAAGGAGTCACATGAAATTGCCATCTAAAAAGAGGAAGGTCAAGCACCAGTTTTTCCTTTTCTAAATGTTTTTACTGATAACCTAATTCATAAGTTACTTAGTCTTTCTACAGCTGGGGCAATGGGGGTGGGGGGAGGTGGGAGAGATAATCAGATAGAAGGAAATGGAAGAGAAAAATAGAAAAAAATTTAAGCCATTCTCAAGAGAATTTGGAACCTTATTTTCTACACAATTTTGCCATGTGTATTTAGTAAAGCGATGAACCCATCAAGATTGAATTTATTTGCCATTTTACCCTCTGTTGCTAGAAGCAGTAGAAACTATATATAGGCTGTGAATGTATTTAGGCAGCAAGAGTACTTTTAATACTAGTAAAAATGCTGTCTCACTCCTAGCCCACAAAACAGACTGTCAAACCTCTCCTCCTGCTAATGTCTCCCTGTTTTATCAGCAACCAGGGAGCTGTCAGCGGGTGGAGTAGGGGAGACGTAGTAGTAGGACAGCTCAGAAGGTGGTTCTGAATGAAGACAACAGTGAAAGCCAGTCACAGATCAAAGCTACATTTTATGGACAGTGGACTCATCCATAAAGTAGAAAGCACTACTAAACGCTTGTGTCCAAGTGTAGTGTTTCCTACTTTATGGATGAGTGTACTGTGAGCAACGGAGGCAACAAGGGACAACACAATCAAGAATGGAAAACAGGCAGCAGCATAACGTGTAAGTATTGTCTGATTGTCCACAGATTATATAGCACAACATTTCATTTAGGTACAGATTGCTTTTGATGTACTGCCATTGCATTCATCCCTCTTTCCCAGCTTTTGGACTCAGAATTCCCCAATCTACATTTAGGACAATTTTGCATGTTTCTGCGTTTAAGTAAAATAAAGGAGAAAAGCTAACAAAATGGTTATTTGGCTTGTACTTTTTCCTTCATGCAATTTTGCTATTTCCTCCGCCTTCCATGTTCCCCTTCTATTCCCTCATCTAGAATAGAATAGAGCTGGAAGGGACCTTAGAGGTCTTCTAGTCCAGCCCCCTGCTCAAGCAGGAGAACCTACTGTATACCATGTCAGACAGGTGAATGTCTAGTCTCTTAAAAATCTCCAGTGATGGAGCACCCACAATTTTTGGGGGTAAGCTGTTCCACTGGTTGATTGTCCTCACTGTCAGGAAGTTTCTCCTTAATTCCAGGTTGCTTCTCTGATCAGTTTCCAACCATTGTTTCTCGTCCTTCCTTCTAGTGCTTTGGTGAACAACCTGCCCCCCTCTGCCTTTAAAATTCATTAAGTTTTATTTCTTTTGCTGGTTACATTTAGAAACTCATTATAGTTCCCTCCAAACCTAAATTAATTTTGCCAATTAGGGAAGAGGTTGGCTGAAGTGTGAAAAATGGTGACAATGACAGGATAAGCTAGTAACTAGGTATATATGTGGAAGGGGCTTCCTAATAGTGAAATATTTCATGTCCATTAGTGTAATGAAAATAAATAAAATATTAACACAAATATATATTGAATTGATTCACAAATGTTGGCAAAGCTAAGGGCTTAACAAACACAAGCATTTTAAAACTCCAAATTCAGTTCTGTTGTGTTCCCAACCAGTTTGCTGGTTAGATACAAAGAAAGTTAGTTGCATTAGGTTCCATTGGAGAAAAAGATATTAAATAATCTATTAACCTAAATTGGACCTTATTTACAAAAACCTCAGCGATTTAGCTTCTTATCTGCTCCTAATACAGTTAAATTACCCAGTCAATCAAATATTATGTTATTTAAAGCAAACCTAAGAGTCAGTTTGGTGTAGGGCAGGGGTAGGCAACCTTGGCTCTTTTATGACTTGTGGACTTCAACTCCCAGAATTCCTCAGCCAGCTTTGCTGACCTAAGAGCCAAGGTTGCCTACCCCTGGTGTAGGGGTTAAAGGCACTAGGCTGGAAACCAGACCAAGTGCTCCAGTACTGGCTTATGCACAAAGCCAACTGGATAACCTTGAGCCATTCAGTCTCTCTCAGTCTTCGAAAGAAGGCAATGGACTACATTCTGAAAAGTTGGCAAGAAAATTGAAGGGATTTGTCCAAACATCAGGCATCAAAGGTAAGAGCACACACACACACACACACACACACAGAGAGAGAGAGAGAGAGAGAGAGAGAGAGGGAGAGAGAGAGGGAGAGAGAGAGAGAGAGAGAGAGAGAGAGAGAGCACTGTTACATCCAACTATTGGAATGCATGCAAGTATGAATATCTAACACCCTGTCAGAGAGCAGAAACTACTCTGCTCTTCCTATAAAACTTGTGTGCAAAAACTGTTCATTTAAAACACTGCTCGCCTCAAGAACTGACAGTTACTAGTAAAGACGTGAAGAAAAGGTTAAGAAGAGAATGTTATTTTTACAACCTGAAAAGGAGAAGTACATTTTACCGTATTTACAGCCAATTTATTTTTATACACCCCAACCTTTATCTGTTTTAAAGTCTGCATGCCACATGGGAAGATTAAAACACGCTTCAGTTTACCTGAAAATCCTGTGCAGGCATCACTTCCAGATAGTATCTTTCTCAAGGATTAAAGTGCTCATCAGACAACTGAAACGTAGATTCAAGAACTTTCCCACCATGACTGTCCATCCTGGTTCTGATGTCTTAATTACTATTTCTCATACTGTGTATTTCAAAGAGCTGTTACAGCTATAGTAAGGAAAGGAAGACAGAAGGCAACTGGACTCTTGGGGAGAACACAAGGTTCATCTTATTCACTAAAATCAAAATCATGAGTTTCTTACCAGGAATGAAGGTACATGACCTCAGCATTTAGAAAGAGGCTTAAAATCCCCCATCTGTGCATGCCAAGATGGCCAGGAGGAGAAACAAATAGCGGGCACGAACAGGCAGTCCATGGGCTGTATATGGTCTCCCCTCCACCTTCAAGCCAAAATATAGCTAAAAAATGGCTACATTTTAGTGATGTAACTTGTTTTTTGTTTAAAATAAAGGGTTGAAATGGGACAAGAAGTGCTGAAGTGCTCCTGTTGCAATTGCTACCTTAACCACTACACTTTCACACGAACAATGCTTTTCAGGTCAGTTTTCCCTCATCTTCATAATTTACAAATGGGAATCAGAGTGGTTTGCTTTAAAGCACTCAAATCTGACCTAATTCAGCCATAGGTAAATTTAAAGCTTTTTTTACAGGATTAAGAGTGCAAATGGCATTTGTTCCACAGTGATTGCTCATTCCTAATCTTACTTTAACACCCACCCACCCCCCAAAAAAGGAGGGAAAGGTTTAGCTGTGACATGACAACCCTACTAATGCCATCTCTGAAATTCTCCAAATTGAGCCTGGGCCCCTTCAATACTTACAGTGCCACATCAGACCTGTTGCCACTCACTGTTCATGCTATCCTCAAAGGCAAAAAGATTACCATTCCAGGCCATTCAAAATGTGTCCATGTGTTTCAGTACTTTTACTGAATAGGAAAAATCTAGATAAATGCAATTAATTTATTGTATTCATCCAATAAAATAACAATTGCCTAAATATATTAACACATTCTTTATACCTATTTTCTAAAGTTGCATAGCTAGTGCCAGATAGGGAACTGCTGTTTTATTTCCTGGGGTTTTTTTTTGTTTGTGTGTGACATCATTTCTAAGCACATAATTTCAGGATGTTGTTTTTCATGCTGAGAAACAGCCTTTTGAATTCCACTAGCACCTAGTGGATATGTAAGGCTAGCAACAGAAATGGAATGGCACACAGAACAAGGGTGGGGCAAGGAATGACAACAATCAGACAAAAATATGTAATTTTTATGTTGCGGTGTAATTTTTCCTATCTTAGTATTACACAATTAGCTCCATGAATCCAAGATGACTTTGGGCTCCAGCATACCAAACAATAAAATGTGAAATTCCATGCCAAGAGTTTTATATCAGTTTGTGATTCGACATGAAGAGAATGAAAAAAGGAAGTTCACAATCTGTACACTATTGTGACATGGGATGTATTTTCCTTTGTTAAGCAAGACCAAAACCAAACAATATTGGCAAGAATAGGCTTTAACATGTATTAGTAGACATGATGAGTAGGAACAATACCTAGGTTTCTTCCTCTCTTCCCCATCTAGAACAGGGGTCCCCAACCTGTGGGCAGTGGCCTACTACTGGGCCGTGGCCTGCTGACCATCAGGGCATGGGAAAGGCTGGCCAGCGCACGCACATATGTGCACACACACCCCCACTCGCGCTAGCATGCAGGGCACAAAAACAGGACACGCCATGGGACGCAAAAATGGGACACTGCACCGTGGGGTGCGAAAACGGGATGCTGCACCTCGGGGCAAAAAAATGGGGTGCCACGCCACGCAAGAATGGGGCAGGGCTAGCGAGTATCACGGCGCTAGTGCCACCTCGTTTGCATCGCACACTTGCTCACGGCCCTGTTCACGCACACATCTGTAAAATGCCGCCCCTCCCTTTTCCTCTGGTCCGCCAACCGAGAAAGGTTGGTAACCTCTGATCTAGAACAGTAACTCATAGAAAAATCCTAAAATATTCGCTCATACTTCGGTTAGGGAATTGAAATGAGCAAAAGGCAAACCAGGATGGCTTTAACACAGAACCCTATGTAGACAAGTAACTAAAAACTAAGGAAGATAAACACAACTGGCAGGAAGTTGTGTTTAAACTGGGAGAGAACAGACAAAATATCATAGTCTTTAAAAGCTAGAGCCATTGTAGCCATTCCTTTATTCCATTTATTCTTGGATGGAAAAGAGAATCTTGTTTTGATCAGCCATGTTTCTTCAAATCTGAATTTGCTCTCCTGAGTGTGATGTTTCAAATGCACAAAGATCAGTGATTTTTTTAAAGAAAAATAAGATTTCTCTATGTATACAGTTGCAAGAAAAAGTATGTGAACCCCTTGGGATAACGCGGAGTTTTGCATGAATTGGTCATAAAATGTGCTCTGAACGTCATCTAAGTCACAACAATAGAAAAACACAGTCTGCTGAAAATAATAATACACAAATATTACATGTTGCCATGGTTTAATTGAACATAACATGTAAACACTCACAGAGCAGGGAGGAAAAAGTATGTGAGCCCCTAGCCTAATGACGTCTCCAAGAGCTAATTGGAGCCAGGAGGGAGCCAACCTTGACTCCAATCAGTGTGATGATATTGGATGTGTTGCTGACAACTGTCCTGCCTGTTAAAAACACACACCTGTTCTTTAAGCCAGCTATCTCCCCATATCTGCTCAGTATTTCCATCAATCTTATCCCTGATTGTAATGGTTCTTCGATTATAAAGACTAAGTCATCTGCAAAGGCTTGTATTTTATATGTCTCTTTCTTAATCTCTAGACCTTTGATCTGCTCATCTTGCCGAATTACTCTAGTTAGTACCTCAAGAGATAGTATAAACAG
>NW_015387971.1:50352-52823 GCF_001527695.2 Protobothrops mucrosquamatus | reverse complement strand
TATAGGATTGAAACATACACATAATTGTACATATAATTGTATATATAATTGTATTATGTAGAAGAATGAGGTGTATATAGAGGTTAAGGATGATGTATTAAGTTTTTGTATCACGAGAAACAAACTGTTAGGAATATTTACTCTGGAATGTCACGTATGTCCATTTTTGTTTTAATTGTATTATAAATAAAAAATTTAATAAAAATTAAAAAAAAAAAACACACACACACCTGTTATGGGTTTACTGGTTTCAAGAAGCACTGTCTGATGTGAACCATGCCTCGCAGAAAAGAGCTCTCAGAAGACCTACGATCAAGAATTGTTGACTTGCATGAAGCTGGAAAGGGTTACAAAGGTATCTCCAAACGCCTTGATGTTCATGTGTCCACGGTAAGACAGACTGTCTACAAATGGAGAAAGTTTAGCACTGTTGCTACTCTCCCTAGGTGTGGTTGTCCTGTAAAAATGATTGCAAGAGCACAGCGCAGAATGCTTCTTGAGGTAAAGAAGAATCCTAGAGTGTCAGCTAAAGACCTACAGAAATCTCTGGCACATGCTAACATTTTTGTTGACACATCTACAATAAGGAAAACATTAAACATGAATGGAGTACATGGGAGGACACCACGGAGGAAGCCATTGCTGTCCAAAAAAAATATTGCAGCACGTTTGAAGTTTGCAAAAGAGCACCTGGATGTTCAACAGCACTACTGGCAAAATATACTGTGGACAGATGAAACCAAAATTGAGTTGTTTGGGAAAAACACACAACACTATGTGTGGAGAAAAAAAGGCACAGCCCACCAACATCAAAACCTCATCCCTACTGTAAAACATGGCGGAGGGAGCATCGTGGTTTGGGGCTGCTTTGCTGCCTCAGGGCCTGGACGGATTGTTGTCATTGATGGGAAAATGAATTCCAAGGTTTATCAAGATATTTTGCAGGAAAACGTACAACCATCTGTCCACCAACTGAAGCTCCGCAGAGGATGGGTGATGCAACAGGACAATGACCCAAAGCATACAAGTAATTCAACAAAACAATGGCTTCAACAGCACAGAATACGTCTTCTGGAGTGGCCCAGTCAGAGTCCTGACCTCAACCCGACTGAAATGTTGTGGCATGACCTTAAGAGAGCAATTCACACCAGACATGGTCCAAAATTACTCCAGATCGTTGTGCAGGTCTGATCTGCAACTACAGGAAACGTTTGGTTGAGGTTATTGCTGCCAAAGGAGGGTCAACCAGTTATTAAGTCCAACGGTTCACATACTTTTTCCTCCTTGCACTGTGAATGTTTACATGTTATGTTCAATTAAACCATGGCAACATGTAATGTTTGTGTATTATTATTTTCAGCAGACTGTGTTTTTCTATTGTGACTTAGATGACGTTCAGAGCACATTTTATGACTAATTCATGCAAAACTCCGCATTATCCCAAGGGGTTCACATACTTTTTCTTGCAACTGTATCTAATCACATACCATAGCTGCAAATAAGGTATATTGCAGAGTCTACTTGAAAGCTTCTTTTTATTTGAAAGGGAAATAGTTTGGATACTATTATTAACTCTGCCCAAACAAGATTAACTCAAAAAGTTTAGTTTTAAGAACTTTTGGTTACTAAGGTTACTTTTGGTTTTAGTTTAACCACAGTGGCTCAACAATGATGCTGAGCTTGTCAGCTGGAAAGCTGACAGCCCAGGTTTAAGATCTGAGCGCCGTGTGATGGGGTAAGCTCCCGTTACTTGCCGCAGATCCTGCCCTCCTAGCAGTTCAAAAGCATGCAAATGTGTGTAGATAAATAGGTGCTTCATTGGGAAGGTAACAGCGTTCCTATGCTTCGGCATATAGTCGTGCTGGACACATGACCATGGAAATGTTTTCGGCCAACAGACTCCCTCGGCTAAGAAACGGAGATCAGCACTGAGTTGGACACGACAGGATAGGGGAAACCTTTACTTGTGTTTATTTTGTGTTATTTAGTTAACTATCTTCAGCAGACTGAATACAGAAATGTGTGCATGGATGTGTTCTATATAGATGGGAAGGGGCGTTGGTCTTACCTGAACGCCATTTCTCAGCATGATGATGGATAATCCACTTGATTGGGTTTCCTGAAGTCCCTTGTACCCAATAAGACTAAGTCTGAGATAGCCACGCCTCCTGCCTGGCCGCACATGCCCAGTTCCGACGGAGGCGAAGCAACAGACAAAGTCAGGCGTGTTGTTCTCCAGACCCCTATCACCGTGCCCATGAACCCATGAAAGAAAAGGGGCGGGGGTGGATTATCCATCATCATGCTGAGAAATGGCGTTCAGGTAAGACCAACGCCCCTTCTCCAGCATGAGGGATGGATAATCCACTTGATTGGGACATACCAAAGCTCGCCTGTCCCTAGGGAGGGTTAACAGACGGGGCACGTGATGGAGGAGATGAAACTACCCGCTGTAATACACGACGGCCAAA
>NW_015387971.1:24116-47767 GCF_001527695.2 Protobothrops mucrosquamatus | reverse complement strand
CGGTTTGCCGGTTTTGTCAAGAATTCTAAGGTTAGACCCTGAAGAACTGTAGACAAAACCCAGGTGTCTGTAGTAGTTTCCTCCCATGTTCGAGAGAACAGGGAGAGGCGACCTCCTATGGGGGGACCTTCCCCAGAGTCACTTATTCCTCCGATAGGGACGGCCCCCCGCACCTCGAAAGGGCCGCTTAGACTGTTGTAATTGCCTGGGTTTGGTCCCAAAGCGTTCCGCCTGTCGGTCCGATTTTGGGGTAAAGGGGCGTGCTGGTTGAGACCAGGTAGAGCCCTGGTTGTTGCCCCTGAATCCCTGTCGTCGATAAAAGGGGGTAGGCTTTCTATCTGATCTCCTGCCTTGATGAGCCAATACCTTCTTTTTGTCCTTATTTTCTACTAGGTATGGCTCCAGGGCGTCTCCAAATAGCTTTCCACCAGAATAAGGAGCGGTGGACAAACGACTCTTGGATTTTAAATCCGCCTTCCATTGCTTCAGCCAAAGTAAGCGCCTGGTTGAAATATTGGCTGCTATTGCTCTGGCTGAAAAACTGGCAGCATGCAAAGTAGCATCTGCTGAATACTCAATCGCCGCTAACGCTTTCCCCAAGGTTTGATGTGCACAAACTTGATCCTGAGGGATTAAATTTTGAAGCTCCTGGAGCCAAGTGACAGAGGAACGAGAGAAAAAGGAGGCAGAAGTGGAAGCCTTTATTGCCCACCCTGATGCCTGATGCACCCTCCTGAGGGAGTATTCTGATTTTCTGTCCTCCGGTTTTAATGCCTCCGCCATGTCCCCAGCAATCGTGGTATTGGAAAAGATGGGAGTGAGGGAAGTGTCAACAAAGGGAACCTCCAAGAGGTTGGTCAGGGATGGGGCTACGCTGAACAACTTTTTGTCAGAGGACCCAGGAGCCGGAGAAATACCCAGATTAGTCCACTGCTTTTTAAGCGTATTGGTAAAAATGGGGGGACAGGGAATGTGTTTTTGAGTAATCGTGCGCTCAGCAAACACTGGATTAGAAATCTGACTGGTGGAAGGGGTGGGTTCTGGTTCAGGTTCTGGCTCTAGCTGGGATGAAGCCGAGGCTTTGGCCAAAATAGTTTTAAACAGGGCAGGATTAAAGAGCCCTACAAAGGGAGATGATTCCTGAGAATCATCTTCATCCTCTGATAGAGCTGGTCCTCGTGATTCCTCAACATCGGAATAATATTCTCCGCTCAGAGAGGAATGTTCAGAAGGAATGGACAGGCGTAATCCGGTGTGGGAGATTTACGCTGTGAGGGTGTAGAATGTTGAGATTTCTGCAAAGATGAAAGACATCCCAAGACCTGCGTAAGCATAGATTGCAATTGTTCTGGAGCAAGCGTCTGTGGCTGCTCAGAACGGAGACCAGCGGCCGTGGGAGTGAACGTGGCCGAAGGAGGAGGAGGGGGAGGGGTAGGCTGAGGAGTTCCCCATGTCGGATTTGGAATGGACGCCATGGGATTGTCTATTAAAGATTGGGAGCCTCCATCCGGAGACAATGGTCTGTGTACCTGTGCAATTGTGGTAACCTGGGGGCTGAAAGGAGAAGCCCCAGGAGGTTGAGAGACAACCGGTACCTGCTGTGGCAAAGCAGCTTTTTGAGCCCTGGATATCTGTCTCTCAAGAGCCTGATGTCTCCTGGCAGCCTCTTTTTCAGCCCTTTTGGATGGAGCCTTACTTGAGACAGCTTTTGCCTTGGCCCTGAGCCTGTCCGCTACCTCAGTCTTTGATGATTTGCGCCTTCGCTTAGCAGGAGGACTGGTAGGTGCCAGAACGAGATCGGGCTGTGACTCCTCCGCCATTACACGTGATCTATAGATGAGAGTGAAAAGGCAGCAAAGGAAAATAGTGTTGAAAAAGACAGGTGACAACCAGTGAAAAAACGCCCCCGAGATTCAATCAGGGAGATTGTGTCCCTAAATCTCTCAGCCCAATACTGAATATGGTTGTATCAAGTGAAAAGAAACAACAGACTGGAAAACCAGTATGAACTCCTTGCAAAAAGACCTGAATCCCTTCAGCACAAGTCTGAGGGTGGGATAACCAGGTAGCAAAGGCTGGACGGAACCAAAAGCGGCCCCCCTGCCAAGGAGAAACAACAGCCTCTATCCCTTCAGCACAAGACTGAGGGTGGGATTGATGAAGGCTGAAATATTAATTCTGGTGATCAATCCAAAACAAGGATTAGGCCTGAGACCCTTCAGAACAAAGTCTGAGGGTGGGTCAACAACAAGCAGGCTAGGAACAAGGCCCAGAAATTAAGGCCCACTCCCAAAGATAGACAAGGTAGTAAAATTCGTATTGCCAGAGGCAATGTCAATTAGGTAAGGCTGGGAACCACAGGGGGTATTAATTCACTTGGTTCTGCCCTCCCCAGAACACGGGGGGGGGGGAACTAAACCAGCCACCAGAAATCACCAGATTCGTAAAAAAAATGGCGACCGCCTTAATCACGTGGGGACCGATCTGCTGTCCCACGCCAGCCCTGCAGTGCAGGCCACCATATAAAATGGCGGATGTCGGCCACGTGGAGAAAGCCCTACAATGCAGGCCTCAATTCCAAATGGCGGCCACTGCCACGTGGCTGTGCGATGGGGCTGGGAGAAATCGAAAGAGAAAGAAAACACCGCACGCCTGTAAAGTGAGAGCTTTTTATGCTCTCTGCCAGAAGAAACAAAAAGGGGGGGGTGATCTACAAAGCTTGGACTGTGCGCAGTCCCACGCTCCCCCTAAAACAATTGCGCGCAGGTAGAAAGGCAAGCGAGAGCAACGCGATCGAAGAAAAGACTCCCCCCCAATATCTAGCGATCCGCGCCTCTTGGGGCCTTAGCGGCAGCTCCGCACGCCCCAAAGAACGATCGCGCTGAAAAAAGCGGCAACCCGGCAGCAGCCAGAGATCAAGAAACTCTGCCTGGCTGAAACTTGCAGGCCCTTTGCCTCCGTGGAGGCCCGCCGATCAACTGGGGCGAGCGGAGAAAAGACTCCACAACCCCCAGTCTCCGTACTCTCTGGCAGGCTCTGGGAAGGCAGGGGTCCACAAACCAACCAACCCCCTTCAATCCCCTGGGTAAGGGAAAGGACGGGGGAAATAGCGCTAATAAAAGAACAGGAGGAAAGGATCAGAGGGGTGGGGGAGTAAACAACTAAATTGAGGAATTGAGGGAAGGGTAGAAATATCCAAAATAGTTAAATAAAACCTGAGTCTGGAGAGCAGAGAAACAACACGCCTTGTCTGGGTATAAGACTAAGTCGGAACTGGGCATGTGCGGCCAGGCAGGAGGCGTGGCTATCTCAGACTTAGTCTTATTGGGTACAAGGGACTTCAGGAAACCCAAATCAAGTGGATTATCCATCCCTCATGCTGGAGAATTAAGTACTCTTATTCTAGCTATTCACTCATCCTTCAAACAAACCAAAAGCACTAAACAGAGGAAGAAGCAACAGTAATGGTAAGAAGCCTATGTATTTAATTGAAGATCTCCTTTGACCAGTCTTAAAGAAAATTCTGAATGACTCAGCAACAGATTTTGCATTTCATAAGTTTTTTATTTGACAGAAAAAATCTCCTTGCTGTACATATCAAAAAAAATTAAATGCTTTTAAGAAATATGAAGAAACTTCTGTTCCCACCCTCCCTGACTTAGGGTTTCTCAGCTTCTTCTCAGCAAAATTTCAGTTACCTTCCCCCTAAAATGCCTGACTGCCCCTGTTCCAGTTCCAAACTTAACCCCTCATGACCTGGCTCAGCTGATCAATATGAAAGAGTCTCCTTTGAGGGAGGAATAAAAAGGAAAAAGAGCACTGCATATTAAATTCATTTTGTTCTGGGGGGGGAGCAAGAATAGTTTAACCCTCAATTTTGCCACCACCAAGAATCGACTCCACTGTTGCAGGCTACTGAAAGAAACTGCCTGCTTTTCTTCAGAAAAGCTTGATAGAAACAGTGGGGAACAGAGGAAGGAGCTACTAAATAGCACTGCCTTCCATCTAATTCTGGGCTGGTAACATGCGCTCCAACTTTTTATTACAACCCTCCACCATTTCAAAAGGGGGGCTGAGAAACACTAAATCAAACAGATTAGATCACATATCCGTCTACTTCCCACCCACCCATTTGTGCGGTTTTTTTTTTTAAAAAAAACCTTTTAAGTCTAAATCAACAAAAAGGAGACAGCTCTCTCAAAACACAAGAAGTAAAGATTTTAGCTGCAAAATGCACAGGAAAAAAAATGCTCACAGGAGAGGAAAAAAAAAAATCAAATGAACATCACCAACTGTTGGAAGAAGAGGAAGAGGAGCATAGAGGCTGTGGATCCTGGTGGGTGTTGAGCAGAAATATCCAGGGACAAGGGGAATGTAGCTGCCGACAAATGACGGGCAATAAAGACAGGGACAGTAAAGGAAAAAACTGATGAGAATAAAAAGGTGATGGCAAAAGAAGAGATCTCCACTCTCCCCCCCCCCATGCAAACACACTGGTTTCCAGTGGACATCACAGGAGGCGGGGGACTCCCACCTGGAACAGCACTGGAGGCTGGGGGTGGCGCAGTCTGTGGATGCAAGGACAAGGACTTTCCGCTCTCCAAAAGGCTTAGGGGGACCTTAGGGAGAAAAGGGAGAAGAAAAAATTAAGCAATGCAAAACAAGATAGCAATCTAATCTCTTTGCCCAGAGGTGATTGGTATAACCATGTACAAATATTTTAAAGTACATTGTATTAAGGAAACATGACTACTGAAATACTACTGGTACAAAGATCATGACTGAGGAGAAAAAAGGAAATTCAAAAAGGGGAAAAGTGTATATATTGAAATGTATAACGCCATTGGAACACTTCTAAGAGCCCAATGTATTTCCAATCTACTAAGGACGCAAACAGATTAGTAAAATGACTTCCATACACTTAAAATTCATACATAGAGAACATATAGAAACCATTTTTGCTTAGAAATAAGTTACAGCAAAATTTCCCTGACAGTATGTAAAAGGGAAATTTATTGTTTTACTTCTCCAAGTTGAGGAATGATAACCAATATTGCTAAAGTGGCAACAAATGCCAGAAACTACCACCTTCACCCATTACTGCCACTAATTGCTGGGCTTTGAATACCCTCTTTACAAATGGCCTTAGAATCAACTACCCTTGGGAAATAACAGTAGGAATACAAATAGTCCTCGATTTACAACCACAATTGAGCCCAACATTTATGTTGCTAAGTGAGAAATTTGTTAAGTGAATTTGCCCCATTTTACGACTTTTCTTGCCACATTTGTTAGGTGAATCACTGTTAAGTTAGTCACATGGTTGTTAAGTGAATCTGGCTTCCCCATTGACTGCTTATCAGAAGGTTGCAAAAGGGGATCACATGGCCCTGGGACACTGCAACTGTCACAAATATGAACCAGTTGTCAAGCATCCGAATGTAAATCACACGACCATGGGGATGCTGCAACGGTCGTAAGTGTGAAAAAGGGTCACAAGTCATTTTTTCAGTGCCATTGTAACTTCAAACGGTCACTAAACGAACTGTTGTAAGTCGAGGACTACCTGTATTTGTTATTTTCTGTAAAGAGAAAGAAAGCATCATTGAGGTCCTCTGAATAATCCATTTTCATCATACCAGACTATTCGAGGAATCATAAAATATTACACATAAATTGTCATCTTTTCATTTTTCTTTCTCATCCCCTTTTCTCTGTTTGTATTTTTAAATTACAAGTGCAAGAGCAGAAAATGAGTGGGCTTTATTATGGGAGCTTTTTAGGTTAAAGAATACAGCATAAATAGTTTAAATAAGGAAGAAGAATGGTCAAGTCTTACTGAATTTAAGAAGTCAGTTCTGATAAGTTTCCAGAGAACAAAGGAATAAATGCTCTATAGCTCTCTGGATCTCACACTTCAAATCAGAAGGGAAGGAAACAGAACATTTTCTGAAAATGGAGTATGTTCAGTCTAAGGACTCTGCTTTGAGATTAACAGAGTCCTCAGCTGCTTTCGGTTGGCAAGTGAGCTTAAATTTCAGAGAGCAAGTGGATAAGAAACATATTGGATATAGTCACAAATTATCCATTTACCAGAAGAGAAATTAGCAAGGATAATCCTCTTTGATCTCCAGTCTAGCCAGGACATTCCATACCATCATTATCTCAGCTTAGCTTTGTCTTTTTTAGACAGGCCCACTAAACAAATAATGCTCGGTGACACTCATGGAAATAATGATGATATCAGTACTCCGGCAATTTATCTGAAGCAAGCCACTTATTTATACCTATATGTAAATGAGAAGAATTCACAGACTTCAAGCTGGAGATTTTAAGATTAAAGACACTAGCATAATTTCACCATACCTTCAGGAAATGAGTAAGAACACACAGTTTCAGAAATAACAAAACTATAATAAGTACAGTCAAGTCAGTCGAATTGTTACACTTAATAGGACCTTTAGCAATTGTTAGGCATTTCTAAAACTAGCAAGTCATGCTCATTACCTTGAAGTTCTGCGACGTGGAGCTCGGGGACTGGGAGATCTGCGTCGCCGTTTTCGTCCTGGAGACCTGCTGATGCTTTGTCTGTTTCTCTGCAGGGACCTATCCCTAGACCTGTCTCTGGATAGAGAATGGGGGTATGAAACTGACTTGGATTCAATGTTAAATGCATTCTGGAAATAATCCCTAAACAACTTCTTGGCCAAGGGAAGTAAGACTTGCTGAAGAGACCTACCTACGTCGATCCCTTGGAGCAGAGGGTGGTTGGACAGGAGGGGAAATCTGACGCCGTTCTGCTGGGGAGTAGCTCAGAGAGCGGGAATCCCTCAGTGAGTCAATTGGTTTTCTAGGGCTGCGTGACCTAGCGATAGAAAGAGCCGATGATAAAAAAAAATGGTCAAAAATGGGAAGAGTCACTGACTGGAGGAATGGATTGAAAAGATGAATTAGCGGAGATGGCAAATTTAATTGCATTAATTAGGAAAAAGAATGTAAATAGTTTGTGTCCACCTGGAAACATTATTTGGACTTTATGCTCAAGAGAAAAAAAATAAATTTTGATTTTAGGTTTTGACGATTAAGTAGATCATGATTATAGAAACAGCTAGTATTTACTGTTTTAGATAAGTAAAAAGTTAATATTTAAACTGTATTATGTATCTCACTGCATTGAAAGAAGCTGGAAGTCACTGCTTTTTTATTCTTTTCTCATATTATCCATTTTCTCTTTTCCTTTCCTCCCCTTTCCTCTTCTACTTTATTTTTAAAATATTTAGGTACAGCCTACCATATGCAGACCTATTTTAACTGATACACCTCTAGGGCCACCAATCTTCCACAGATCTTTTAGCATCTGGAAGTCTTCTTGGACTATTTCCATTCTAAACATTCAGCAAGGTATTCTCTTAGGGTGCCAAGCCAAGGAAGGGAAGTGCTAGTTCACCTCCACACTTCAACATTGCCAATAACGAATAGAACACTGATTCTCAGGTGCAAAGTATACCTCTTCATTAGCAGAATACTTACTTTCTCTTCTCTGGAGATGGTTTCTTCTTCAGGGAGCCCTTCATCACTGCCTGGAGTCCTGTTTTAGGCAATGGTGTTGAGGAGGACGAAGATGAGGAAGATGAGGAAGATGAGGAAGAGGAAGAGGCTGAAGAAGAGGAGGACGAAGAGGAAGAGCTGCTGCTTGAACTGCTTGAGCTTCGAGAACGGCACTTACGTTTGCCCATTTCCAAAGGTTGCTCATCACGATGAGTCTCTTTCAGCACTGGGCTTGGTGGCCTTTACAAGGAAAGGGAAGAGGGTATAATTAAAGACTGGATGGCTGCAACAGAGGAAACAAGATTCAGGCAGGTTAACTGGAGAAACTCAAATTTCTGAATGGATACACAAATTCCAGCTCATGCTATTTATGGGAAAAGTCTAGGAAAACAGCTGATTTGAGTCTTTTATAAAAAATTCTTAGCAGCATATTCAGCCTATTATCAGTCAAAAAATAGGGATCCTTATGCCTCACAAAATGACAGCCCTGGTTGGCATAAGCAGTCCGAAATGCTACAAAGAAAACTGACTTTATTTCTTACCACACTAACCCTCATTTTTTTTCTTCTTTTCCTTACATATATAGATACTTCAAACCAATCCCCTCATTGCAACCACCTTTCAGATATGCTCCTGAGGATTATGAGATATTACTAGAAATAAAGTAAAATCAAAACTGATAACATTTTGCAACACACTACTTTCCTTTTTTTAATTAAAAGAATCTACCATGCTGGGAACTGAGCAGCTTAGGTTTTCCACTGACAAAGGCTACTGCTACTTCATGGAGACTCATTTCCTAGGAAGCAGAGATGAGTCACTTGTATTAACAGATCCAGAATACAAACTTTTTGAGTTGAAGATTTAGGCTATCCTTGCAAACAAAAAGTAACCATGACTAAACAGCTTCCCAAACAGCAAAGACTCAAAATGGAACAATGTTTTAATTACAGGTTCTATCAAGCTATCTCTTGCTATCTCATTAATTCTCTACACTCATTTTCTTGCTCTGCTATTCCAAGTCTTAAAAAAAAAACCTAGTCCTCCACACTAGTATCTTGAAAACAGAATTACAGAAGATACATAAGCCAAGATTGCATTTAAATTCTGTTAAATACATATTTTGCAAAAAAGATTATTATCCATCTTTTTCAGGCATACTTTGATGCAGTACAACTCTTGCATAAAACCTACACAAAAAATACAGATAATACAGAGCAAAACTGGAGTCCATAAGAATACAGTACAGTATCTATTAATAGTACCCAGTAACATAAGCAAGCGTGACCTCTGGTGGACAAAGGCCATCATTACTATCTTTCAAAAGCATACCAATGAAGCATTTCTGAAGAGTAACAATATCAGGTCTACACACTACATAGTGAACATATGAAATGTATGGAAACTTACATTTCAACTGACACTATTAATATGAGAACCGAGAAAAATACAGATGCTGAAAGGTATACACAGTGACCACTCTGTACATAGGCACATCCAAGACCTGCCAGTGCCCGAGCAGTTGACCTGAGCCCTCATACCAGAATAGCCATGTAGCAACAAAGATCCTTTCTTCATCTGGCTGTTCTCTGGAATCATCTATCTCCAGAAATTCTCTTAGAATCAAGTAAGGCTTTGTTGCCCCTTGACCTCATTTGATTTCCCTACAGAGGAAGAGAGCTTGTTTCCCCCATATCACAGCCAAGCATAAAAATACAAGCTCACTGGCCTATTTGTATCTGCTTATAAAGGAGGCTAGATTAGAATTCAACTCATGCAAGAGTTCAATCAAAACTTCAGTTTTTAAATCTAGCAATACTAGAAACAAAAACATCATTGGTTGTGTTATACACGCCTGTATCTATTTTATATATTTGCAGAGTATCTGAGACAATGCTTATGGACTATGGGTATGAACATCTTTTATGGCAGAGAAGTCATTCCAGAGACTTGGGATTAGAAAGTATATAAGACAAGGACATGAATAAAATGAATGTGCATATACCTTTTAACTGACCAAGAAGAAACTGGATTTTGGGTTATTACCAGGCAGTGACTACTGACAGCTTAAAAGACATGGAAAAAAGGGATTACTAAGAAGAAAGGTTCTTACTGTTTCAGTTCAATCTCAGCCTCAAGCTCCTTTGTTGCCTGATCATGGGGACTGGATTCAGATGAGCTGGACTCAGAATCAGAAGTTGAAGAAGACGAGGATGAGGAGGAAGATGAGGATGATGATGAACTGGTAGAGGAGGCAGATGAACTTCTCTTTGCCTTCGAAGGGGCAAAGGGTGGAGGAGAGGGAAGAGCAAGTTGTAGGACTGTAGGACAGCTGCTCCTGGTGTCATCCTCCATGGCGACAGAAGCCAACTGCGACTCAGTCTCAAGGGTAGGTAAGTGCACCTCAGACCTGTCTGCTGCTTTTCCTTCAGATACAATTTCCTCTTCTTTGGGGGATGGTACTAGGAGAGAAATCAATGCTGGTAAGGGGCTTGAAGAAGCCGAGGAGGAGGAAGCAGAGGAGGAGGAGGAGGAATGGGACGACAATTTAGCTTTTACAGGAGAGAGGGAGCCTGCATGAGAACTGCTTCTACCTGACAAAGGTGCACCAACTCCTGTATCATCTTTAATTATAGCTTGGTGCATGCTCTGATTCCTATCTCCTGGGCTGTTTCGGATGGCTATGGAGTCACCATTCTTTGACACTGGAGGCAAGTCATGTAGCATAGATGGATCGGGAGAGAGGGCCTTTCGCAATTTAGGAGATTCCTCACAAGGTGGACTTAAAGCGCAAGGAATGGCAATGTTGTTTTTGCTGTGCCAAAGAGAGGAGCTTGCTGGTTTCTCTTGGAGGTCAGACTTGGGATATCTCTCTAGAACAGGAGGAGAGCGAGACTTTCTTCCTGGAGATGTGCAGGCTTCCTGGGAGCCTGATCTGGAATGCTTCCTCACAGGAGATGACTGACAATCAGGGGATACTCTGGACCCAGTGCCTTTATATGATGCTGTTACACGTGATGCATCTAATCTGGGAGGTGAACGGGATGCATTCCTACTTGTTGCAGTCCTCTCTGGGGACAACTGCAACATCTGTACTGGTGATTGGGAATGACCTCTGTGTGGTGGTTTAGATTTCTCCTGGCGAGAAGAGGATCTTGAGCGGCTTCTAGCTGGAGAGGAAATTGACCGTTCCCTACACAAAGAACCCTGAGATTTATCTCGTCGCCTGGAGAGTGAACGGGAGCGACTCCTCCATGAGGGAGAGCCAGATCTTTCTTGTCGCAAAGAACTACTGGGCCTGCCACCATAGGATGATGACTCAGACCGCTGTGGATGTGTGCTGGTGCTTGATTTTTCTCCGGAAAGTGATCTGGACTGTCCACGTCTTGGAGGTGTTCGAGATTTGCGTCTAGGACTCACTGGTGACAATCTCCGTCTTCTTGTAACTGGTGTTCTAGACTTGTCTCTTGCCCGTGATCCAGACCTACGTCGCCGTGGAGGGGTTCTAGATTTCCTTCTAGGCCTTGGAGATGATCCAGCTCTGCAGTGGTGTCGGGGTGTTCTGGATTTGATTTGGGACCATGGGGATGACCCAGATCTACGTCGTCTGGGTGGTGTTCTAGACTTTATTCTGGGTCTAGGAGATGAGCCAGACCTACGTCGCCTTGGAGGCGTTCTGGACTTCAGCTTGGGTCTTGGTGGAGACCCAGACCTGCCACGCTTCAGAGGAGTTCTGGATTTTGGTCTAGATCTAGGTGGTGACCTTGATATTCTGTGTCTTGGAGGTGTTTTTGATTTTATTCTTGGTCTGAGCGGTGACACAGATCTGCTCTCAGATTTCTCTTTCCATTCCGGGGAAGAATCTGAACTGCTCTCATTAGAGTGCATTTTTGGCTTCTCTTTAGTCCCAGAATAAGAACCTGATCTGCTTCTTCGAGATGCCTCTTTAAATGCCCCTTTCTTCTCTAAAGGTGATCTGGGCCCCACCACTGCAGCTTTAGAAGTTTCTCTTATTTCTGGAGAAGATCCAGGTCTATTGTGCTTTGTAACAATTGCAAATGTGTTGTTCTCTGGTTCTGGAGAAGAATATGCTTTGCCATGCATTGGGGATGAAACTGATTTATTCTTGTTGACTGACAGCCCCACAGAGCGACTAAGTCTGGGAGGTGACTGAGATTTATTATCTTCTGGAGATGTTGATGAAGAAGTAGAAGAGGAGGAAGAGGAGGAAGAGGAGGAAGAGGAGGAAGAGGAGGAAGAGGAAGATCCAGATCTACTCCGCCTTGATGGAACATCTGTTTTTTTAAGTACTGGTGATGACTCAGACGGCATTTGTTTTGAGGAAGACTGTAATTTTTTTCCAGAGAGAGATGAACCTGATTTACTCTTTTGGCATGGAGATGAAGCACTTTCCATTACTGCCATGGAACTAGATTTGTTGTGCCCTGGAGAAGATCCAGATTTTGTTTTTACTTCTTGGAATTTATTTTGCTTTGGAGGAGTTTTAGATTTGCCATTTAGTTCTGGAGATGATCTGGATTCACTTCTCCTGGAGGGAGATTTCTCTTTCGCTGCCTGAGGGGACAGTCCACATCTGACTTGCTTCAAAGGTGAAGATTTTGTCATCTCAGGAGAGTATCTTGACTTGGTCCTGGGAGGTGATCTTGACTGCTCTTTGGTCACTGGGGAAGAGCCAGATGTGCTTTGCCTTGGAGATGATCTAGTCTTCTTTAACTCCAAGGAATCATTTTTGCATTTATCCAGTGGTGGTGAAGATTTCTTCTTAATTTCTAATGAAGATCCAGATGCAACTGGTCTTAGAGGAGAAAGAGATGTCTCTCTCAAAGCCAGAGGTGATCTAGACGTGATCTGCCTTCGATGAGGTGATTTAGGTTTTTCTTTTGTTCCTACAGACCTTCCAGATCTGCTTTGCTGCAGTGGAGATGCAGACTTTGATTCTGGAGAAGCTGCTTGCCTTATTGGCGATAAGGAGTTTTCCTTTGCTGATGATTGAGTGGAACTAGACCGACTTCGCCTTGGAGATGATCCCATTTCCTTTTTCAGCATTGGGGATGATCCTGCCCTTGACTTTGTTTTCACTTCTGGAGAGGACTCAGATCTGTTTCGCCTTCTTGGTAATCTCATCTCTGATTCTGGAGAGGACCCAGATATGCTACGTCTTGAAGGAGACTTTGATTTCTTTCGCAGTGCTGGAGAGGAACCAGATCGACTTCTTTTTGAAGTGCTTTTAGCTTTTTCTTCAGCTGCTGAAGAAACATCAGGCTTCCTTGTTAGCCTTGGAGATGAACCAGAACTGCTCCGAGGGGACATTCTGGTTTTGTTTCTGAGGGCTGGAGGTGACCTGGATTGACTACGCCTAGTAGGTGATCTTGATTTCTTTTTTGGTGTTGGAGAAGAACCAGATCTACTTTGTCTGATGCTTAATCTTGATTTCTTTTTTACTCTTGGAGAGGAACTAGAACAACTGCGCCTTGGAGGTGTTCTTGATCTTTTCTTCCTTGACCTTGGAGAGGAACCTGATCGACTCCTTCTTGGAGACAATCGAGTTTTCTTTTTAGCTTTTGGAAGTGATCCAGACCGACTACGTCTGGGAGATGCTCTTAATCTTCTTGATTCAGGAGAGGAACCAGAAAGACTACGTCTTACCACTTTTCTGGATCTTTCCCTCATTCTTGTATATGAATCAGATCGACTTCTCCTAGAAGAAATTCTGGAAACTTTCCGATCTGGAGATGACACAGATCTGCTTCGTCTGGCTGAAATCAAAGATTTCTCTCTTCTTGGGGATGAACTTGATCGTCCTCTCCTGGGAGGTGTCCTAGTTCTAGATCTGCCTCTTCTCGGTTGTGTTCTGGAATGGGACCTTGCTCGCCTGGGTGGAGTTCTTGATCTAGACCTGCCTCTTCTTGGTGTTCTTGAATGTGATCTCCCCCTTCTTGGCGGTGTTCGTGATCTGCCCCATCTTCCACTATTTCTGCTTCTAGACCATCCATGCCTTTGGGGAGTTCTAGAGCGAGACCAACCACGCCTCTGAGGGGTACGGGATCGACCCCATCTGGGAGGTGTACGTGAACGAGATCTACCCCATCGCTGAGGTGTTCTTGAATGGCCTCGCCACTGGGGTGTTCGAGAACGTCCCCTTCGCAAAGGAGTATGTGAACGGGACCGAGCACGTCTCTGAGAACAAGACCTGCCCCTCCTTGGTGGGGTACGTGTGCGTGATCTACCTCTCTTTGATGGTGTCCGGGACCGAGATCTACCTCTACGAGTAGTGGGTGTTTGAGAGAGAGATTTGTCTCTCCGGCTGGCTCTTGCTCTGGAGCCTTTAGCTGGAGGGGTGCTGGATGGTTCACATCGAGATGTCTTAGAAGACTGCTTTTGCCCAGAACGAGAGATTTCAGGGGATGAGCTAGATTTCTCTCTTTGGGTAGAGGCTTTCTCTTTGTCTTGCCTTTTGGAAGGGCCCTCTGGAGAACAGTTGCGAGAAACTGGAGCAGCCTTAGTTGGTGGGGAAGGAGAAGAGGAAGAAGAAGAGGAGCAGCTACCACTCTCTGAAGGAGAAGGTGAATGCTGAGGTGTAGAGTCCTCATGAGACATCTTCTTCAATTTGGTCTCAACACCCTTAGAAGCAGATGAGGAAGCTGTAAGCTCCTCGTGGTCAGGAGAAATCTTAGCCTTGGATGGTGGAAGAGTCCCATTACGATCCTCTGACTGCTTCTTAGCAAATGGAGAGGAACAGGCAGGAGACCTCTTCTCTTTAGAAGGGGGACGCTTTTCTCGAGAAAGATCATTCAGCACAGGAGAACGATGCATGTACTTTGGATCATGCTCAAGTGAGGGGGTGGATTTTCGACCCCCATGCCGAGCAGACTTTCTGTCCTTGTCTCTTTCTTTCTCTTTGGCAGGAGATGAAGGACTTGGAGAACGCTGAAGGGTCTCACGTACTGGAGAATGCTTGGATATTTTCTAAACAGGAATATAAAAAATAGTAACTAGAACTGTCCTTTGAAAAAGCAAAAAGGCTCAGCAGCCAGCTCCCAACTATATTACAAGCATTTTGAAAGTGAAAAGATCACTAGGGTTGTTTAACTCTAAGCAACTCATTAATTAGCTGTCATTTTACAACAGCATTTCCCAACCTGGGTAATTTTGTATGGACTTCAACTTCCAGAATTCTTAGCAATGGCACATTCAATGGAAAATTCTGAGGATTGAAATTCACACATCACAAAACGTTGGACACACTGTTCAATAAACTATAATTAGATTTTAAGTTTGAGGAAGACACTGTTTTAATATAGTAAAAGAACTTAGAATCCACCATTTGTCCTCTCCAATTTTAATGAACCAATCAGTATTCCCAAGTCATTTTGTTCCAAGTGACTTTATTTATGTAAACGTTTCTCACTTTCCTAATGCATATATTATTTTTTACCTCCCGCTTCTCTCTGCTTTCTCGAGGACTTGTGTTCCTGCCTTGCCGGGCAGGCTCAGCAGAAGATGAACGCTTTTTCTCTCCCAAATTCTTAGAAACCACTTCGGTGTCTGGTTTTCGTGAACTTGACAAAGGAGACTTGCTCTGCCGTCTAAGGAAGCTCCTTTTTTGCACAATGGGGCTGCCTGATCTGTAAACAAATGATTAGGTTAATCCACAAGACTCTGCCCAAGTTTAATAGCTAATAACAAGACACAGAGTTTGATTTGCCAAGCTGTACCTGCTGTGGGAAGCATCTGATGAGGAAGAGCCATCTGGGGAGGAAGAGTGATCCCGACGGTCTTTCTGAGATGCAGACTCACTGGTGGACCTGAGAGTTAAAAATGAGAATCAGATGCATGCAAAGATCAACTTTAGTTGCACAACACAGGTAGATTAGGTGGTTTTTACCTCTTCCGTTTCTTTTCCTTGGATTTGTGTTTGCTTTTGGGACTTGGAGATCTGAGAAAAAAAGTTTGTTTTGAATCATTCCTGAACAGTGACGTATGCAGTGACTGTTTCTCCCTCTGTTCCTTTCATATCCTTCATAGGACATCTACTCTAGCAATACCCAAGAATAACTGTCTCTAACATACCAACTCCAAATTCAGCCAGGAGACCAATGTAAAGTTTAGATGTAGATACACATCTTCTGAAAGCACTGTAGAGTGCATGAGATCACAAACACAGCCAATCCCTAGGATCAGAATCCCATGAAAAGGCGCCACTGCTTTAAGATGTTGAAAACAAGTGCTAAATTTGCAATTCTCACACATTTTAAGGCACCTTTGGAAATCAGATCTGTGGAGCCCTGAGAATAAGTAACCAGAAAGAACCACTACCTATTACATCCAAACAATTTAAAAATGGCTAATGGTTATTAAGACTCACCTGTGCTTCCTTTTCTTTGATTCTGATCTAGAATTTAAAAAAAAACATAGTTGGTAATCTGATGTGGCAGATGTTTTTAATTATAACTTCCATCAGTTGCACCCAGTGTGTCTAATGAACACGAATTATAGAATTTGTATTCAGGTTGTTAAAAAAGCACCAGGTTTCCTGTCCAATATCAGACTTTATTCCCAAGTTACCAGAAAACTGATGTCACGCTCAATAACTTTAGCAAGGCAAGGCTGATGTTCAAAATTGATGCTGGATTACAAATGTGAATTCTGCCCATGAATCCCATCGAAGATGGTTATTAAGCAGATTTCTGGAAAAGTAAATGCAGCATACAGAGTGAGAACTACAAGCCTATCAGACAGCATGCCCCAAATTTTTATACAATCACTTTTTGCCATAGAGGGAAAAAAGATTGAAGCTTTAAGAAAATTAAAAAAAAAATTGTTTTGAAGACAGCACTACAAAAGACGTAGTAAATCATCATCATGATCAAATCGTGACATCCCTAAAATCCAATTCTCATACTGGACCAGTCACTTTAATCCTCCCTACAATCCTCTTACCTGTGTTTCTTTTTCTTTGAGCTTTTTTTCCTTTCTTTTCGAGAAGGTGATCTGCTCTCAGACCTTGAAAAGCCAAAAGGGCAAGATACATTTTCTGAGAAACTTTAAAATGTGAAAGTTCCTTTTCTTACTTCTAAATCTAAATCCCCCCCCCTCCGGAATCTAATGGATCTGAAAAAAGAATTCAAGTGTCTTGGGTTCACCCACCCACCTGCCTCTGTCTTTCTTCTTTTTCTTCTTTTGTTTTGGAGATGGTGAGCGGGAACTGCTGTAGTCTTTGATAAGACTGAGGAGACAAAGTCCAAATAATAAACAAAATTCCAGAATTCAATTCACAACATTCTACATAAGCAGCTGCCTATTATGAATCCTATCTTTCAGTCCCAAAGGTGCTTTTTCAAGAGGCAACTGGACTTTCTTGTTTTTCTTTGAAGACCTTTCACTTCTCATCCAAGAAGATTCTTCAGCTGTGATTGGATGGTAGGGAATGGAAGGATGAAGAAGCTGAAGAAGATTCTTGGATGAGAAGCAAAAGGTCTTCAAAGAAAAACAAGAAAGTCAAGTTGCCTCTTGAAAAAGCACTTTTGGGACAACCATGACCTGGATGACTGAGAATCTCCATAAACACCTATCTTTCCGTATTTTTTTCTACAAAAAGTAAAATCTCACAGGTACAAGAAATAAAGTCAATTATGCACAAATTCTAATCAAGAATGGAAATCAATCATGAACTATCTCATAAATTAGCATGTTATAGGGGTTTCATTAAGATGTAATCTTACTGCTTGTTTAATATTTCCTACATTTCAGGTACTTTATTTGAATTTGTCTTTTTAAAAAAAGTCTCCTAATACAATTGAAAAGCTCAGGTTTTTTTTTTACTGTAGTAGACATAACAACCAAAGCTACCTTGTAATCTCTTCTTGCTTATTTTCTTCCAGTAGTGATTCCTCATACCTGTACTGCTTCTGCTGCTCTTGCTGTTGTTTGGCCACTGCAGCTGTTGCTGCCTCCTTGGCCCTGCGGTTGGGGTCAAAAGAGCTGCCATCCACATAACTATCACTGATCCCAAAAGCAGCTCGCAGCCTCTCATTCTTCTTTTCACTGGCCTCAGCCAACTGATGGGTCTCTGTAATACTGGAGAAGAAAAGAAATAGTTAATAGAACAAATATATTACAATACAAGGATCCTATCAATACACAGATTGATAGGATCCATAACATGTTTTATGGAACAACAGCCTCTGTTAAGATGAAAAGTAACTATCATGATAAAACAACAACACAAAATCAATCAATGCCTTACTTACCTAGACTTCTGCTGCTGTTCCCCTTCTTTGACAACTGCCACATCTTTTTCTAGCAGCAGCATCCGAAATGTGGCCACTTTCTCCTGAATTTCCCCTTCTCCATACCTATTGTATGCATCAGAATAGAATTTATGGACTATAAAGAGATATTCCATTTAAAAGCTAAATCATTCAAATGAGGTTAAGAAAATATTTCTAAAATGCATGGATTATAAAAGATCGAACAATTCACCCTATAAAAAGTACATAACTTACTTAATATAGAATACTGATTAAAATGAAAATGTAAATCAAAAGAGTTTTAGTTCAAATTCTGCTTCTACTATGAATCTTTTAGAGCATCTTCACAAATCATTTCATCTCTTAAGCCTTCTGACCATTAATCTCTGAAAAATGTGGCCAATAATAGCCTATCTTACTGGACTATTCTATGTATTATTATTGCGTATTACCATTTATCTGTATATAACATTCAAAAATGCTTTATAATATTAGACACTATTAGTACAAAACATATTATTTTCAACCATTTTCATTTCTAGTATATCCCAAATATGATTATCCAGTTTTAAAATACTTGTAATAACCAAAGTTCTATTATGTAAAAATTTTCTTAAATTTTGATATTTTCTGAACTAATTCCACTGAAAGTAACTCAAAATGAAAAAAGCATACAGCTAATATCACAACACTGTATTCCTTTACCCCCTATATAGATATTATATTTAAAATACTTGTTCCGCTAATCATTCCAAAAAATAAATGAGACCTCTTTTTGTAAAAACTGAGTGCCAAACACCAGAAATGAGAAATTTTGGATGAAAAGCATACATCATATCATTCCCAAATCTGTATACTTTAATTAAGAGTGTTGGTTGATCGTTATTATTCTCACTCCTCTTCTCAAATCACCATCTTGTCTTGAAAACATCTTAGCCTTGACCATCCTGTAACAACTCACCCTTGCTCTTCCATGAGTTCAGCCAGTTCTAAGCATTTCAACTCAACCTTCCTTTTGCGCTCGTGATCCAGGATGTCCTGGTTGGGTTTTTTAACCAAAGATGACTCCAGTTTCCTCAGCTCCTCTTCTGACTTGTAGTCAGTCCGATCCTTCTTGTGGCGCACTGCCGAGAGATTCCTTTGCACGTAACCGTTGGTGCCACTGCCCCGGGGAGTGGGGAGTCCTATCCCATTGTACATGGCTCTCACAGACTAGCACCTCTGGTGCCTCTGATACCTAAAGACAGTATGAGAAAAGGCAGAAGAAAAAGAAAAGGGAAGCAATTGTTTTACCAAACTTTTTTCACATCACCATATGGGTATATATATCCTCCACCGCCTGCAATCAAAAGACTGCTATCTTTTTTCTATGAATCAACTACTTTTCCTTTTTGTTAAATCTCAAATCCATTCCGTCCCAGACAATACACATTTTATCATTCCCTCTTATTTTTCCTGAAAAATGCCTATTTCCTCCTTACTCATAATTTATACCTCACCACCAAATCCCATATTTTAATTTTCTCAACAGTGGACCAGAATTCAATGGTACATGCTTTCTTACAGGAACTCTTTTATTAAATAATTTCATATTCTCTACACTACTGCAACCACTCCCCGACTATTCATTTTTGTTTTCCTCAACCAAAAGTTGTAGTCAATCATCCAAAATTATTCAGCCCACAATTTTTGCTTCAATTCTCAAGATTTCAACACTTACATTCAGATTTGTTTTATCTTAATATATATCCTGTGCTCCAAGGACAAATCTATTAAGCCATTCTTTCTTTATATTATGTACATATCTTGTTTCTTTCCAATAGTTCCCGTTTAAAATCTCCTTCTCAATAAAGGAGGCAATCCTATGTATATTAACATGAAAACTTACTAGGACTTACTTCTGAATAAGAATTGGCCTGCACAAGTCATCCTCTAATCTTTTTACAAGCTTATCATCGAACCCTTTTCTTTAAAAAGCTGAATACAGCTACCACCTATCAACTAGATCCCTACCATTTACTAGTAATAATGATTTATACTGTATTATCCTCCGTCTTCCTTTACAGGCCCCTACTACATTTTCAAGAACTGAATAAGTTCATGCCTTCCACCCTTAAAAGCAAGATCTCAAGTCCAGCTCAGCCCACAAACAATATAAATAAACTGATAACTACACACACGTTTCCATATCGTTTTCTCTAGCAACATTTTAGCCGAAATAGCTTGCTCGGTGTCTTTAAAAAAAAATAATCCTTGGACTAACAGTTTGGGAATTGCATGGTGGTCCCCCCTCTACGTACGTATTAATCAGGCCCAAAACTGCTTTGCTTTTTTTTTTTTAATCAGCCACGGCTGAGTAGGTGCTGCCATCTGCTGTGACATATACTTCTTACCTTCCCTCCCAAAAAAATCCCCAACCTACCGACTGATAAGGCCTAGTCAGCCCTCTATTCTAATTCCCTGCCACCTCAGGCCCGACCTCCCTCCCTAGAAAGCATCCCAGCCCATTAGGACTCCTCCCTCAAGGCCTGTTGAGGCCCGCGATCCACCTTTACCCCTGCTTCGAGGTCCTCCCTGCCTTCCCAACACACGAAGGGCAAACCTCGCTTGCCTCTTACCTCAGGACCCGTAAAGGCCACCCCACGTACACACACACCAAGCCCGCGGCACCGTCTAGCCCCACCCCCATCTCCCCAGGCCTGCCGCGCCACCCCGGCCTCCAAGCTGCTGCTTCTCCGCGTTCCTTTCCTCGCGCAGCCCCGCGTCCCCCGACTGCTCCTCTGGCTTTTGCCTGCGCCACTCGCTCGCGCTCCCTTACCCGACGCAGCAGCAGCCGCCGCGGCGCAGGAGGAGGGGGAGGGCCAGGGGGAGGGGGGCAGGAGGTAGCCTGGAACCTCCCCCCGTCCCCTCCAATTCGCTCTCGCCTGGAACCCTCTCCGCCCGTTGGCTTACAGGAAGTGGAGTTCGTAAACGGCTGGTAGGACCTCCCTACCCACAGAGGACGAGAATAAAGACTACTCGTCCCGAGATGCCTCGCAGGCAGCACGAAGGTCGGCCGCCATTTCCTAAAGCACTCTTGGGGAAGCGAGAAGGGTGCCTTGGCACCGAATTTTCTCGGTTTCTCCTCTCACTTCCCTTCCAGCCTTTCTCTCTGTCCTTTATTCGCTATCATCAGACAGACACGCAGTACACTTGAGGAAATACAGCTCCAATCCTGGGGGGGGGGGGGTTGGGAGAGGGAAAAAGAGATGTAAATATCTGTTCCTCCCGTCAGCCACCGCGCTGTTCTAAATTAGAGTTGAAGGAGAGAGTAAATCTCGCGAGAATTTTAGGGCGGAGGACATGTGCATCGTGTCTACGTTCCTGAAACGCTATTCCTGTGAGCGTGTGTTTTCAAAGAACGCTGGGAATTGTAGTTAAGATATGACTTTCCTGTCAAAGCTGTCGCCCCAGTATCTTTTATAGGCGGACTACACATTCCAGTTGGAATTGCGAACTCCCCTCCTCAGTACATAAAAAGGAAGTCAATTGTTTTTCTAGACTGGAGAGAGCCTTCCCCGTAAAGCCCAATGGAAAACTTTAAAAATCTTCCGTAGTACTGTAGAGGGCGGATTAAAGCGATAGCCATGCTACTTATGTTTTCCCGTCATACACGGGGTTTCCCTTTTGTTAAAAATTGCTGTTTTCTGTTTCCTGATGAAGGAAATAAAAGTTATTCTTTTATAAAATATAACAATAAAGTTCTAATGTAACGATTGAAGGGGAAAAAGTTATTCTTTTGTAAATTGTAGAAATATAATTGTAGAAATGTAATGCCAATATATAAGACTGTCTATTTAACACAAATGTAACACTGTAACGCAAATGTAGCAATGCACTGCCAAATGTGTGAGAAGGTTTGTTCAATGTTTACTGCCTAAAAATCCCTCCGGAAACAGGAACTTACACTTTGAGTAGAAATCACTATCAAAGAGGGGGATTTTGACCCAAGGTGAAAATTATAAATAAACAAGATAACAGCAGATGGACGGAAGAGGTCAGGTTAACAAAGTACAACTTCAAAGTACATCTATAAAGATGAAAGAGCTTCTTAGATGTGACATGCATTGTAGAGGTATAAAATGCAGAGCTTGAAACCAGGCCATTGCTCTCTTGGAAAACATTCGAGTGGGAAGATTCCAGGAGGCTGCATTTGCAAATGCTCTTGTTCTCTTTTCTTTTCTTTCATTATTTTTACGTTATTCTCCAATAAAACTTTGTTTTGTTAACCAGACTTGTCTTTGTATTGTGAGTATCAAAATTTGGGGGTTTTACATCTCACAATCTTGGTGGAGAATGCGGGCATTAAGAGTCTCTAGGGGACACTGTTCTCAGTAAAATCAGGAGCACGCCTGTTGATTTCAACTGCCTGGAATTATCTGAGATCTAGTTTCCCTTTGCAGGCTCCGAGCCAAACTAAATTGACAACTCTGGTTTACAAAAATCAAAGAACTGGAAAAGGAAGAAAATCAGCAACTGAAGCCCAGACCAGGTAACCCAGTGCACTGGCCCAGGTAAGACACTTTTGCCCCAAAGTAGGGAACCATGCAATTGTACCTGGGTGGTCAGGAGAGCGATTGTGGGAGGATTTCTGCGATAACGGCTGTGTGAGTGTGATGGGCTGTGTTCTGGGAACACTGGTAAGTCCAGTGAGGTCCCTTACTCCCGTGAGGGGGAAGGCCAGCCTGAAGGGAAGCGAACTGGTGTTAAGAGTTTTGAGTGGCCGTCAAATCGAGAACCTCAGGGAACCATAATCAGGGAAACTCTCAAGAAGATGGGTTGTTGTTGTAAGTCATTGTTGTAAACCTAAAGAAAAAAATAACTGTAAAATTGAGTAGCTTCAAACAGGAAAACCCATCTTGTTAGCAGCAGACGCCTTGTGTCTGTGAATGGGTTTCCCAGGCTCTGCCCATGTGGAGCCAGGGTAGAAAAGGAAGTTTTGGGAAATAAGGGGAATGAGAGAAATGTGTGTATGTCTCTGTGTGTGAGTGAGAAGACCTTTTCCCCAATCAGTTTTCTGTTCTCTTTTCCTTGTCTTGGTATGTATATGTGTGTCAGAGTCTTTGTGTGTGAAGTAAATATGACTGTTACTAACCTCAAGAGAAAAGAAGATACCAAAAGAAACATCCTCACTCTGTTTGTCTGGCCAACAAACAAAGTGAAGAAAGATGTGTTTGTTTGTTTATTTTTTTCCTCTCCCTCTTAAGAACAGCCCAAAGTTACCTGCTCAGGCAGGAAATCCTATACCATTTTCTTGCCTATTAGTTCTGCTCTCTCCCTTTTGCAAATGTTATTCAGAAGTGTGTTAATGCCTTTTCAAACTCTATCTGCAGACACAACCTCCCTTCCCCCTTGCTTTTTTTCTGGCTGTGTTGTTTTGAGAGGGAGAGAGAGTGAAAAGAGAAAAAGGGGGGTTGATCTTTTTAACTTTTTCTCTGCTTAGAATTCAGGTTTGAGAATGCCCACTTTTGCAGTTTCAGCTTGCAATTTTTTCTACTCAAAAGAGGGGTCAGTAATTGTTGGACAACTTTTTTTGGAAATTTTTGAGTTTAAATTGTTTAAATTGTTTATTTATTTATTTATTTTTATTTTATTTTATTTAATTTAATTTATATGCCGCCCTTCTCCCGACGGGACTCAGGGCGGCGCACAACATACTTAAAACCAAAACATATATACAATCCCCCCCTTAAAACCGAATTAAACCAAATTTAGAGTTGCGTCTTTCAAATTCCTAAAAGACCCAGTATAAAATCCACCCTAGGTCAGGTCCGCTTGCTGAAAGAGCCATGT
>NW_015387971.1:4970-23224 GCF_001527695.2 Protobothrops mucrosquamatus | reverse complement strand
CCAAGACCCTGTCTACGTCCTCGGGAGCCACAGAGTCAAACTCCTCCCATACAACCATCTCAAGACCTGCTTCTGTCTCCTCCCCCTGGGCCAGCCAGTCGGAGTCTAAGCCTTCCCGGATCCGTGCGACTTTGTCATGCAGATATTGAGCGAAATCCTCGGCCCTCCCCTCCAGGGGATCCCCCCCCCTCAATTGAAGTATGTGTAAATAGGTATATTGAGTAAATAAATTTAATGAATAAAAAATCTCTTACCTCAAACAGGAGTTTCTCTGCGTAGTACAGGAATGTCTCCATTATGAATGAAATGTGCGAAACTAAGCTAAGCTAAACTAATCCTAACTAATCTATTTCAACAAATATATGAAGTATGATAAAGAAACAAACAAATAAATAGTATGTGTCAATAGATATATTGAGTAAATAAATGAATAAATAAAGATCTCTTACCTCAAACAGGAGTTTCCCTGCGTAGTACAGGAATGTCTCCATTAGACCTATCAACCAAAAGAAATGACTCTAAATTGTTTTGCTTAGATGTATAAATGTTTTCCCTATTTAATGGAAATTTAATGGAAATTTGTTTCCATCTGAATGGAATTTGATTAAATTGGAATTTGACTAACTTTATATGAAAAGCAATACTAGAGTTTAAAAAAAAACTATTTCAGTAACTCAGAATATCTTATTAAACTTGTTTATTTTTTTTGTAAAGTTAAAAAGTTGAGAAAAATTTTGGGATTATAAATAGCTATGCTGTTTTGATTAAAGATTTGTATGCAAAACTGTTAGAAAAAGAGCTTGTGTTAACAAATGCAAACAGAGTTTGGTGAGCTCTCCTTTGTTGGCTCTTCGCTAGGTAATTTATTTATAAACAAGGACAAAGGTTGGAGGAGGTTTTGACCCAGAAGTGGGGGGGAAAGAGGCAGCCAGTGGCATTTTTGTCTAAAATTGACATTTGGGGACGTCTTGGTGGTTAGCATTTCTTATCAAGTGTGGGCAATTTTAATCAGGAAGCCTAAAGGAGGTATACACTTGTTCATAGCAAAGTAGTTGAAAAAAAAAGAACAAGAAAAAGAGAGACATAATGAAGATATGATAGTAGATGGGGAGGAAAGAAAATGTGAGTGGAGGCTAGGTGAATTTCCCTCCCGTAGACAACACAAACCTGTGGGCTTTACAGCAGGCTCTGAGGTTGTTAATAAGGGAGAAGGAGAAAATATACACTGACTCCAAGTATGTTTATGGCGTCTTGAATACTTTTGGAGAAGAGAAATGAAGAGGATTGATATAGAAGATGTACTGGTGGAAGAAGAAAAGAAAGAAGTTATGCTAGAATGGCAGAAGGGAAGGAAGGAATGGATAATAGAAGAAAGAAACAGGAAAGTTGTTTTAAGTTGGTTTGCACAGACTTGTGAATTGCATGCATTAAGCAGGGAGACTGCCATTAATGTGGTCAGCCCAAACGTGTGAATTGTATGCCTTAACACAAGCCTTAGAATGTTGAAGGAACAAGAATGTACTAAAGATGGGAGGTGGATGTTGCAAGATGGGAGACGGATGTTGGAAAAAAACAACAACCCACAATGGCTAGAACACAGAAGCAGCCACTGAAGGGGGGTTGCAAGGGATGATTAATATTTTTCTAAAACAGGATGGTTGTATTTATACTTTAGTTAAACAAATCTGTGATAAATTCAAGTAAATAAAAAAAAAAAACTTTACAACATTTAGTGGTGAGGCCATGTCAATATAGGCCTCAACTGGAAAGTTGTTTTTGTTTCTTTGAAATGATGTATGGGAGGCTTTTGTTATATGAAGGTTCAAGAATGTCAATGAAGAAGAGAAGAAAGTTACTCAGTATTTGCATAATCTGGCGCAGGTTTTGTCTTCTATCTCAGTACAGGCCCAGGCTGCCTTACCACCTGTCTCTGGCCATTGTTCCTGGAGAGTGGATTCAGGTGAAAAGAACTGTCACCTAGAAATACCAGTCCTGAGTGGTCTCAACCATGCCAAGTCCTCCTGATTTAAGGAATCAAGGTGTGAGTCCATGGAAAGTCCCATCATATCCTCTCCAGTGACAAGCTCTGCAGCTGGACGGCCTGAAAACGAAATTTCGACCTGCCTCACCTGTTGAACTGTTTCCATCTAAGTAGGAGAAAAACTTCAATGGATTGGACTACCCTGGAAATCGTGTTCCTAGAACCTGGACTATGTGTTGAAATTTTTTTCTTCTGCTACTGTTGTTTCCTTCGTACCTTCTTTGGTAGAAGGAAGGACCATGGGCCCAATACTTTAAGGAACATTGGGGAAAGAAGACTCAGAATATGAAAACTTGCTTGCACAGGAATCTAAAGAAAATATAGGGAGTTATGAACTATTAAAAGTATAAAAGAATAAATTCAGGTGGAAGAGAAAAAGGGGGGATTGAAGGAAATAAAAGTTATTCTTTTATAAAATATAACAATAAAGTTCTAATGTAACGATTGAAGGGGAAAAAGTTATTCTTTTGTAAATTGTAGAAATATAATTGTAGAAATGTAATGCCAATATATGAGACTGTCTATTTAACACAAATGTAACACTGTAACGCAAATGTAGCAATGCACTGCCAAATGTGTGAGAAGGTTTGTTCAATGTTTACTGCCTAAAAATCCCTCCGGAAACAGGAACTTACACTTTGAGTAGAAATCACTATCAAAGAGGGGGATTTTGACCCAAGGTGAAAATTACAAATAAACAAGATAACAGCAGATGGACGGAAGAGGTCAGGTTAACAAAGTACAACTTCAAAGTACATCTATAAAGATGAAAGAGCTTCTTAGATGTGACATGCATTGTAGAGGTATAAAATGCAGAGCTTGAAACCAGGCCATTGCTCTCTTGGAAAACATTCAAGTGGGAAGATTCCAGGAGGCCGCGTTTGCAAACGCTCTTGTTCTCTTTTCTTTTCTTTCATTATTTTTATGTTATTCTCCAATAAAACTTTGTTTTGTTAACCAGACTTGTCTTCGTATTGTATCAAAATTTGGGGGTTTTACATCTCACAATGATGTGATGTGTTGGCTTCAATAGAAGAAGGTGATATGCAGGTTCTGAGGTTTTGCTGGTTAAAGAAATACAGGAAACTAGAAAGTGCCTTTAAGTTTTACATTTTTATTCAGCTGAATAGAGACGGACCCCTCTAAATGAGAGGAGCAACAAATGACAAGAAATCCTTGTATTTACTCTGTATAATTACATAAGCAACCCATCCAGCAAAGCTGACACACATAAGATAAAGATTGAACCCAGTAAGTCTGGCACACTGTAGATAAGAAGGGAGAAAGCAGAAGTAGCTAAACATGTTCCCATTCGGGTGTTCCATCCTGGGAGCCAACTGGTAAGAAATGAGAATATACCATCGAAGACCTCCTATACAGTATCAGTAAAAATTTTCAAATCTTTAGGGTAATTCCCAATTCCCAGGGTATATGTACCAGACCAATAAGCTACCAAAGACTCATAGGCAAATTGACCACAAAGGAACCATCAGTCTAGGTGGACAGCAAGATAAATGCTTGGTTTGCCTTCCAACCCATCAGGCATACAAGCTTTAACACCAGACATATGAGCCATGAGCCCCATCGCTGTAAACAAACTACAGAGAGCAGAGGGGTCCTTCTTGTAGACAAGGCCAAAGGACTGATGACACCTATGCCAATCGTCCCACATGCTAGTACTGACCTTCCATGTGACTGTGCAAGGTGCATAGATCCTAACTTATATCTGGAAGAAGAATTAAAATGACTAAGGCAAGCTGCTGTAGGGTGCTGTAGTTCCCCTAGTTTAGCAATCCGCAGCTTTCCTGCCCCAAACACAGGAAGTGTCCAGCCCCTTGTTGCATTGTTCATGCTGAACATAAAGGCTCCTAAGGGTGTAGCTTCCATGACCAATCCATGTGTACCAGTGGAGGTATATGTGTGCAGATCCAGCAATTTGTTACATTCAAAAGCTTAACCCATGCTTGCATATTCTATATATGGGTGTTGGAGCCCCAAATTCCTAAAGAGGTACTGGGAAATTGGGGACCACCTCGGCCTTCTATGATGTCTGTAATTCCCCAGACAATTCAGGTACAGAATCAGAAGGAGGTGACTGTTGTGCCAAGATATGATCAACTGAAAATGGCAGGACCCCTTCCCAATGTCTGGTCTCCTAGAGGCAGCATATCAGACGTCTTACTTTGGGCTTTATTGTGCAAAGTACCCCATTTAGGTCCAACCTCAGTGTTATGGGAAGCATCTGGCTGAGATCCTGGTACTAACTTCCCAGGGTGAGATACATGTGATGGGTCTTTGGGTTTTCCTGGCCAGCATCCGGACCCACCCAACCATGTGTAAGAAGAAACAGTCCTTGCCGAGATATATGGGGGGCCAAAGCAACAAGAGAGTTTATGCTTGGAGGGTGTGTTAGATTGTACATCCCAGTCCACAGCAACTGTTCCCATAGTCATGTCACATATCTTGACCATGACCAGAACCTGACCTCCAACTTGACCACCCTTCCCACAATCCCCTCCCCGGGAAGGGTAGAACAGGCTCCACAAAAAGAAAGAAAGCATGGAGTAGGGAAAGAAAAACAAGACAGAGTAACAAAAAAGAAAAGATGAACAACCCAAACAAAAAAAACAAAACCAGGCATCAGCCAAGAGAGAGAGAAACGATGCCTGCGGTGCGAGTATGCAGGAAACTGGTGAGAGGAAACTGCCCGTGTAGAAGACTGGCGGGCACAGGTAGCACAACGACCAAAACGTCCCAGCATACAGATCAGCGTCGGCCCTCAAACAGAAGCTTCAGCCCAAGGTCTTCCTCAGCACCAGGGGCCATAGTCCAAACAACTCGGTCCTCAGCATCAGAAGGTGATGAAGAAGAGCAAAGGCGAGTGCGATGAATCCAAGCATGAATTCCAGCAACCATGACTGCTGTGTGGGTAGCGAGAAGAACAATGAAGGGTCCTGTCCAGCGTCCAGCTAAAGGGACAGAATCAGCCCAGGATCCGACAAGCACCCAATCACCAGGAAGGAAAGGATGGAATGGATGACCCAATCCTGGATGATGGTGGGCCTGAACAGCTTGACAAATGGAAGAAACATTATTAGCAAGAGAGTGTATATATTCCCTGAGGGCCTGGTCTCCAAAAATAGACAGGGAAGCGGACAAGGAAGAGTGATAAAGAAAGGGCCGACCAGACATGATCTTGAAGGGGAACAGGCCAAGTAAGATGTGTCTCCTGAGCAAGCTTTAAGACGTCTAAGAATGCCATTAGCCTTCTCCACGTGCCCCGAGGATGGGGGCCTGTAGGCTGAATGAAGCTGCCAACCAATCCCCAGGGCCCCTGACACCTGCTGGGTAATATCAGAGATAAAGTGGGGCCCATTGTCAGAGCCAATGCCTTGGTAGGGAAAGGAAAAAAGCGGAACAATTCTCTTCAGGAGGGCTTCAACCACCGCACATGCCTTGTTAGTATGACAGGAAAAGGCCTCATGCTATCCAGAGAAAGCACCCACAAAAACATGCAAGTACCTAAAACCCCACGTCTATGACAACCCAGTAAAATCAACCTCCCAAAAACTAGCAGGATCCTGGTCAGCCTCAAGCCTCCCCAAGGGGAACTTAATAATTTCCACAGGTCATTACATCAACAAATCACACATTGCTTGAACATTGTGAGGGTCTTGTTATAGATCCTAGGACAAATATAGCCCTTCATAAGAAACTCAGCCATGGACTGGTAACCCCATTGAGTGCTGACATGCAAGTTTTTAAAGGGGGCCCATAATCCATGTCCTGGGAGAAAGCATTTCCTGTCCTTCTCCAGCCTATGTCCACAATTAACAGCACCCAGTCTATAAGCTCTGTGCCCATCCTGTGAAATATATGATGGAGCCAGCACAGGCAAATGTGAGGGTACAAGCGCACCCATATACCAAGGGGACAGGGGACCTGATGCGGCAGACTTATGTGGTGCGGTCGGTCAAGGCATTTCCCCTTTCAAGTTCAGTATCAACCCTAACATGGGCCCTCACATGCATGACAGCTATCTTATGCGGGAGCAAAACAGCATCCAATAGCCTTAAAATGTCCCGCCCATATTTAATAGGAGCAGTGAGTGAACCACACTCCGTCTATAATGCCCCACGTGCATGTATAACACAAACCTCCCCAAATATGTACTGTCTATAAATATAGGAACCACACCGTCTGATTGCTCTAAGGCCCTCGTCAAGGCAATGAGTTCAGCTTCCTGAGCTGAGGTATCTGCAGGGAGAGCAGCTACTTCCACTACCTGGTCCAATGTGACCACGGCATAGCCAGCTAGCCTGTCTCCCTGACCCATAAAACTGCTGCCGTCTGTATACAGGTCCCTGTCCACCTCCTCCAATGGCTGGTCAATTAGATCCAGCCAGCCAGAAAATACTTCTGTAAGTCTGTACATAATCACGATCACCATCCTGTTCCAGTTGGGGAAGAAAGGTTGCTGGATTGAACCTGCTACTGTGCTTAATATGAACTTGTGGGTTGTCAAGGAGTTCAATCTGATACTGCTCTAGTCAGGAGTCTGTAAGCCAATGGCCCCCCTTAGATACTAACAAAGCCTGGATGGAATGAGGTGATGCCACTGTGATAGGAGCCCAAAAAGTTAATTGTTCAGCAGCCCCCAAAAGAAGAACAACAGTTGCAGCAGCCCGAAGGCATGCTGGCCATCTTTGAGCAATAGGAGCCAGTTCTATGGAAAAATAGGCAACAGGGTGAGACCAAGTACCAAGGGTTTGAGTAAGGACCCCAGCAGCCACCCCTTAACTTCCAGCCACATATAAGGTGAAAGGTTTAGTGACAGCAGGAATGCCAAAGGCTGGAGCATTGACTAAAGCAGTTCAAATGTTATCAAACGCCACCGGACAATCCCTGGTCCATGCAAAGGGTTCCTTATCTGTGCCTGTAGTGGCCTGATACAAGGGCTTAGCCATGAGAGCAAAGATGGTGGCTTGCAACTTTAGCAAGCAAATACATCCTAAAAGGGCATAGGGCAGTCTGGAAGGTAAAGAAATAAATAAGTAAGGCAAATACCACCCATAAAGCATTCCAAAGGGTTGAGTACTGCAGCTGACACAGAATGGCCATTGGCCCCAAAGACCTGGAACATTTGTGAGGAAGGGCTTCCAAGGGGCTTATTTAATACTAAATGTGATGCTCCTGTACCAACAACAACAAAAAAGGGTATTGTTTTCCTCTGACTTTGAACTGTATCAGGGGTGAAGAGGAAGAATCAACCATAAGAGCAGGGAGACAAAGGCCCCCAGCCCCTCACCCCCCCCCTTATATCTGGAGCATGGTTGTGGAACAGCACCCTATAGGATAGTTAGGAAGGGAACATAAAAGACATTCCCTGCTCCAGTGGTCAAATGTCATGCAGATACAACACTGGTCCTGTCTTAGGGCAAAAGACTGCAATGGGTGTTCTGGGGGGGGGGTGCCTGGAATTTGGGTGACATTGTCCCATTTCTCTCTTGGTGGTGGGGGGCCCTACCACTCCTTGCCATCCTCTTCTGCAAGTCCCACTTCTTCCCCCTCCCACTAGGGCAGGGCTTTGTGGGCGGGGAACCCTGGCTCTGTAGTGACATGTGAACTGAGCCAGCATGGAGGAAAAGCAGAAAACCTAGCCCCAAAAACCAACAATGACAAATACGAAAGGCTGCTTCATTTCCCTTTTCTCAGAAAAGTCAAGCCGAAAAATAAAAGTACCAGAGAAGAGGTTTTTTTTTTCTTTTCTCCCTCCTCTCTCTTCCTTCCCCCGCCCAGCTCAGTCAATAGCCTCGGGCAGACGGCCAAGAAACACAGAAGGAAAAAGATAAGCACTAACCATGAACATACCAAAAGAAAGCTGACAGTTTTGCCCTACACACACACAATAACCCCAAACATACCAGCACCTATGACAAGACAAAAACTTCATCAACAAGTCACTTGCTTCCCTAGGTGATAGGATTAATCAATCCTGCTGAAAGGAAAAAAAAAACCAAGCTAGGAAAGTAAGAAGAACAAGCTTCTTACAAATCTCATCAAAACTTAAAATAGAAAAGAGTACAAATGGTACCACACATTCAGGCGATTTTTACTCGCCAGTCCAGAAGTCATTGCTGAATCAGTTCTCTGTCTGGCTTCTGTAATAAAATCCACTTTCTGGCAGCTTGCTACGTTCAATGTCAACCATTTTTATTCATTTTTAGCCTACTTTTTCTCTCAAGTCTGAGTTACTCACATTTCCTTTGTTCTACATTAAAGAAATACACATTCTCTTTTTGCTATATTTGCTGCTGTTTCTGAAGCTGCAGGAATTGTATCCAGAGAGGAAATAAAATGCCTTCTCATGTTATTTGTCCCACAACTGACATGATGTATTCTCAAATATTGTAACTTTTTTTTCCCTTTTTCTAGCAGCATTTCCTACCAGACGCCTTTCCTCTGTTGTTAGAAAGACATCCAGCATAGCTTGGAAGTCTGCCCAGTTAGTGTCATAAGTTTGAAGAATGAACTTAACCAATTCAGAATATTTGCGTGGGGTTTCAGTGTAAGAACCCAATCGGTCCTCCCATGCATAAAGATCAGATGTAGAGAAGGGGGTATGAACCAGGACCTTATTAGTCTCCCCCCTTCTAATAGCTACTTGCCCCATGAGGGAGTAGATGCCCTTATAGGGTGGTGGAGCAGAAGCTAAAGCAGGAAAAGGTGGTGCTATGGAGGGTCACCACAACCCACAGTCTTGAAGCACTTGCTTATTCTCGTATAAGGTCCCACACAAAAAAGATCACATTAAGCATGCAGATCATGATCTATGCCTCTTTAAGCATAATCTCCCATGGTTTCAAAAACTCCCAATTTTATGGATCCCACTGTGGGCCAAACAGTGGGTATGTCTTGGTGACAGAAGGCATTGTACTTAATTAGAGTTTCAATTTCATATCCCAATGGGTTTTAAGCTTACCAAAGTTCGTTATGACACACTCAAGGGGGTTGAGGGCATATTCCTTCCTTTTTATTCATTCTAACTGGTCTTCTTGGGCTGAGCCCATGTGTTCAAGTCACTCACACCACTTACGCAGCCTGTTGGGCCACAAGAGATCCACTGACCTTCGGCTAAGATCAGTGTCATGCCTAGGCCTGGTCAACAGCGTGAAATATATAAGGAGCAACCACAAACCACAAACCACACACCACTCACAACCCGTTGAAGCACGAGAGTACAAGGTTAGCACTCCTTGCTTTCTAATCCCCCCAGAACCCCCCAAAAGAGGGAACCCCCAAAAAGAGGGAACCCCCAAAAAGAGGGAACCCCCAAAAAGGGGGGGCTAGGTGCAGCTGGCACAAACCCTTCCGCCCAGCTCTGGTCAACGGTGGGAAATAATTCAAGGAAACAAACACACTTTTACACATATACACACTCCCCCAGGCAAGCCAGTGCAACAAAGTAACGTATATCTGTGTGTCCTACCTTATCTTCAGCCCTCCTGAGTATGCAGGAATCAAATAAAAGGCAACCAAAAAGAAGAAAAAACTGGTTCCTGTTAAAAACCACAGTGAAGAGTCAAGAAGGGGGGCACCTCCAGGAAATCCCGGAGTGCGCTCGGTGCCTTCCCATTTCCTGAGCCTCCCTAGGACCAACCAAGCACCTCTCCTGCACTAGAGCTCACCAAAAATGATATGCAGGTTCTGAGGTTTTGCTGGTTAAAGAAATACAGGAAACCAGAAAGTGCCTTTAAGTTTTATGTTTTTATTCAGATGAATAGAGACGGACCCCTCTAAATGAGAGGAGCAACAAATGACAAGAAATCCTTGTATTTATTCTGTATAATTACATAAGCGACCCATCCAGCAAAGCTGACACACATAAGATAAAGATTGCACCCAGTAAGTCTGGCACACTGTAGATAAGAAGGGAGAAAGCAGAAGTAGCTAAACATGTTCCCATTCGGGTGTTCCCTAAAGATATTGTATGTTCTTGGGCGGGTTAGGACATTGGGTGTTGTCCTTGCTGTCCTTTCCTGACCCTGCATCCAGGACTCTGCAAGTGACCAAAGAGAGAGGGGCCATCTGTATGTATTCACAATTAATACTGTCCCCTAATTCCTGGTCATCAAACGTGGCAATATTAATTTTTAAAATCTGCATTACTCACAGTGGGCAAAATGCAAGGAGACCTGCTGGGAAATTTGATTTCCTCTACCGGTATTAATAGGATATCGATTTAGACTTTCCTAAGCTCCCAGACTCACCTCAACTTTAGCACATCAAAATAACTGCCCAAGAGTTGCCAGAACAATGAAGACTAATGGTGGAACTACAGAAGAAGTCAAAATGCGGGATAAGTAGTTCAGTCACACAATACAGTAACTCATCTGTGATAACTTTACTTAAACTGTTTTCAAACTACTGTGTCATATTACCTGGTATCCTCAAACAAAATCAATTTGTGCCATAATATAATGGGCGTTGTTCTGGACCCTGGCAGTTATTGGGTTAAAGGCTGGGTTTGTCTTTAGGTCAGTGGGAGGAGTTCCTAAAGGGCATTGGGAGACTTCCTGGACACTAGCCACATGGGAGTTCTTTTGTTCATCTTGTTCATGGCATCCAGCCACACGGCTGGAGATCCCATAATCATCCCAACATGTGACATTTAAGAAGGAGAAGAGGGGAAAATCTAATATCAACTTACCTGGGGGACAATCAATATTGCAGAAACCTATTTTGGACGCACCTCTACAAACTGTAAGTCATTGTTTAGGATTCCCAGAACAAAGCAATATTTTCTGTTTGTTCCTCTGAGTTATCTATCTGTTCCGGATTGGAATAAGGCAAAATCTCCTGTCTAGGACAGAATAGTAAGTTGATAGATTAATTCTCCTCGGATCTCCTGCAATAGTAAATTTGATGGAATTAATTTTCCTCTGATCTGCAAATTTAAAGAAGTAAAAAGCAAAGATTCTCTTGCATGTGAAAGTAACTTGATGTGACTGATTTCATCGCCTGCAACAGTGAAGTCAGTGTGTCTGTTTAGGACATTTCAAAGAAGGTGTGATTCAGTTGCATTGTTTTGTTAATTCGCTGCTAACTCTCCAAGTCATCACTGCACTCTTATTGTAAGGATTTCTTTCATGTAAAGTCTGAATTGCTAACACCAAAAGGAGCTTTGGGCTTTTTATTCCCCCTTCCTTTCTTTGCCGGAGATTGGGAGGCTTGGAAAGGGTGATACCTCTCACCTTGTTATATTCTACATCGGAGTGCAGCCAAAGGCAGGCAACTAGGTCTTCACTGCTTTTCAAAAGGGAGCGTCACTCTCTCAGCCTGTCTAATGCAAATCAATGATTTGAAACTTAAGTGTTTAGAGCCTTCATTGTCCGCAAGCTAGCAACAGGTCGCTAAGGAAAGCAATTAAGCAATTAAGCTGCTCTCTCCAACACAGCACTGGTGAAAGAGGCCAAACTCCCTCCTCCCTTAGGAATGTTTGGAATTTCAACTTCCAATAGCAATGCAGCAGCGTCTCCTGGTGGCCAATTTGCTTTTCCTTCAGCAATCTTCTTACAATTAAATATGGGAACTTCATAATTAATTCAGCACATAGCAAGCTTATAGCAAGCCAAGCTAAGAGTCCCTATAGAGGGAAAGAGGACACTTCACTGCACACATCATTAATTACACAGAGTGAATCTGTTAGTTAAGTGCAAGCTACTTAAATTTATCCCAAGCTACCAACACACCCTAAAGGGCACAGAGTGAACTTCAATAATGTATTCACTCACTCAAGCTGAAGACCAAGTTGTTCCAGTTTGAGGGATTAAGGAGAAGGAAGCAAAGCCAATAATCCTTGCTTATTACCACAAGCTGACGACCAAGGGGTTCCAGCCTGCAACTTAACAACCAGGTGGGAGTTTTTGTACCTCTACATTCTCTCAGTGGCCACCAGCAGGAACAGACGCCCCCCAGTGGTTAAAGGAGGAGCTACATGCAAGCCTTTAATCACACCCAGAGAAAGCCCTCTAGTGGACAAAGGGTGTACCTCGAAGGAAGAGCACCCCGGTAGCTGATACGCAGAAAGTGAACCCTAGTGGTGAACAGGTGAATTACGCTGAAGTACCCACAAGCACAGGAGAACGCACCCAGTGGCACCTCCACCCACAGACAGCACCTCTGAAGCTGATCTGCAAGTAGCGACCCCCTAGTGGTCAAAGAGAGAAGTTCTTCAAATTTGCTTCAAAATAGCTGAGAAGAACACTGAACCTATCCTAGCCATGGCAGAGTGTCCCACTGATTTAGTTGAAGGGGTTCAACCAACCAGCCTAGTTGAGACACCCGAACCAGCCGGCCAAGGAGAAATGCTGCAAACAGCCAACCTTGACCTGCACACAGAGGCTGAAGCTCAAGCCTCAGCAAGGCCAAAGATGTCTCAGGGTCACTATGATCTGAGACAACAAAGAAAGCCTACAGAAGCCATGCATGCACACCTGTTGGAGAAATGGGACACCGTGTACAAACGCCATGAAAGAGGTTGGGAGAGGTGGCAGAAACTCTACCAAGAGCAAAAAGAGGATCTCTCCCCCGAACGTACACACGCAGTGGAAGGAGATAAGGAAGACACCTTTGCGCGATGGATGGACTCCGAACGGCAACTTAAGGTCATTCAGGAGCAATTAGGAGATTCAACTATCGATAGAGAGATGCGAAGCCTCAAGCTACTAAACGAGGAATGTAAGAAGCTTCTGGAGAGCCCACAACGCCCTCCAGAGCCAGAGCCTCACACCAGAGACAGACCGGTCGACAGGGCCGAGTCTGAAGTTTACTGCCATTCACATGCACCATCTCAACGGTGTCATGCAGCTCCATCTCACGTGTCTGGAAAGGCCTCATATTTCCGCCACATATCCAAGGCGCATTCCAGCGTGTCACAACAATCGCATGTCACAGGCACCTCCCGCAATTCGAAAGCATCTTCTCGTCACAGCCGAGCATCCCGAATTTCACAAGCAGAGCAAGCAATCATCGATGCTGAAGTTGCCGAAGCAGTCTTTCAAGTGGCACAAGAAGAGCAGTGAAAAAGGAAGGAATTGGAAGCGATGGAAATAGAAGAAGCTCAACTGAAGGCCAAACGAAAGACTGAAGCAGCTCAAAGAGAAGCAGAAGCAGAAGCTGAAGCAGATATAAAGAAGGCCAAGAAGAAGACCGTTCAAGATGAGCTTGAGCTCATACGAAGCCGACAAGATGTAGCAGACAAAGTGGCAAGAGCAAAAGGCCTTCGGAGAACACTCCAGGAGCCCACCTTCTTGTCCAATAGGGAACAACTGGAGAACGAAGAACGGCGTAGCCGTGTACAGGCCTACGTGGACAACCAAAACGCGTCTCAACGTGAACAGGTGGGACCACAGCCAGCCACAAGCCCCCCAAGACCGAGTAAATGAACAGAAGAATCTCAACGGCCAGATGTGACAGTCAGCCACAGGGTTGATGTCGCGACAACTAGGCCACGAGATCTTCCCATCGTTGCTGCCCCATTGAACCCACCAAACCATATCTTTGATGGCAGCCGGATGGGCCCACCAGCAACGGCAATAGCTACACAGCGGGCTGTGCCACAAGATCTTCCCAGCCCACGAGATCTTCCCATCGTTGCTGCCCCATTGAACCCACCAAACCATATCTTTGATGGCGACCGGATGGGTCCACCAGCAACGGCAATAGCTACACAGCGGGGAGCGCAACGAGATCTTCCTATCGTTGCTGCCCCATTGAACCCGCTGAAGCATACCTTTGACGGCAACCGGATGGGTCCTTCAGCAGCGGCAATGGTTACACTGCAGGAAGTGCAACAGCTCTGAGATGAGCTCGCCCCAAAAGAGTCAATATTGAGACAACAGGGGGCAGCCTACTGGGGAACAACCCCCAGGCCTAACCACAGAGGAGAATCTCAACCGTCAGCTGTACCAGCCTACCAGGCAGCCAGCTACACTCCACCAGAAAGACGAGAGACCCTCCAACAAGTGAGCACCCAGGACCTTAGCTCCCCTCAGCTCAATGCCAGGGCAGAGGAGTTCAGACCAAGTCAACAAGGTCTCTCGCATGTGACATGGCAAACCACCCTCAGCCGAAGGAGGTTACCAGCCAGACATGGCGCACGCCCCCGCTCCCAGGAGCGATGCACCACCTCCACCAAGCTACAGCCCACACATGGAATCGATGCATTCCCCAATGTATGTTGGAAGAAGGTTGGACTTGGCAGCCAGAGGAGTACGAAGATTCTCCGACAAACCTGGAAAAGACTACTTATTGTGGAAGCACATCTTCAAGCGCGCCATCAACCAGGAAAGGGCTGGACCAGATGAAGAACTTGTCCAGCTGACAGCCTGGCTAGGCCCAAAATCCATAATCACAGTGAACAACATCTTCGCAGCCCATCTGGGCGACCCTGACATCGGCCTTGCACAAACTTGGGACGCACTTGACAAGGACTACGGCGAACCCACAGTGACAGAGTCCTCGCTTCTGGACCACGTTCTCAGTTTCCCCAACATAAGAATCAATGAATGTCAGCAGCTGAAGACATTCTCGTCGCTCCTTACTCAACTGGAGACAGTACAACATGATCTTACCTTGCTGGGATTAGCTTGCCTTGACCTGTTCAGAACACAAGATCCTATCATCCAAAAACTACCACGGTTGATATCTGAAAAATGGATCGAGTTTTCTCGAGCTTACAGGAAAAGCAACCAAAACAAAATTCCCCCCTTTGCGGTTCTCGCTGAATTTATCAGGGACAGGGCTGACTTCTACAACGACCCCCTGTACCTCTCCATCNATTTAATCCCTCCTCTAGATCCTGAAGCTAAAATCCTACTCATGGTGGGAAGAGACGCCCCAGAGTCCATTGGCTCCGATGAGAGAATCAAAGGTCCACCAGGAACCCCAGTAGCCATTAAGACGGAACTCGGATGGGCCATAGGAGGGACAGTTTGTGTTGATCAACCGCAAATCCCAACCCAGGTGAGCATATCAAAAACCTCCATTCCCAGTAATGGAACAACACCTCACCTGAAACCGCACCTAGAACACTGCACGCTTGTGACAACCAAACCTGTTTTGGAAGCAACAGTGTTCCAGACAAGCAAAAATCACAACAACTTAGCCTTGTCCATAGAGGACAAACAAGACAAACAACGTCTGCAAGACCGGGAGTCATGGAGTATACTTCCAAGATGCCCCAAGAGTATGCAAGTGCAGTGCACATATGTTTCCAGCTCACCCGCCACAGTGCAAAAGAAAGAATTGTACGCTTCCTTAGATGTGTCAATGAAGGCAAATGCAGCCTTAAGATGCATCACAGTCTACAGCAGTGGTTCTCAACCTTCCTAATGCCGCGACCCTTTAATACAGTTCCTCATGTTGTGGTGACCCCCAACCCCCTATCCAGCTGGCTGGGGGGTATCAAAAACTTGACCAAAAAAAAGAGGAAAAAAATGGGAAAGTATAGGTAGTCCTCGACTTACAACAATTCGCTTAGTGACTGTTTGAAGTTACAACAGCACTGAAAAAGCGAATTATAATCATTTTTCACACTGATTGTTGCAGCATTCCCAGGGTCATGTGATTTACATTCGGATGCTTGACAACTGATTCATACTTATGACGTTCACAGTGTCCCAGGGTCACGTGATCAATGGCCAGGGGGCGTGGCCAGCTGATCACTCAGGTTGCAGAGTGCCTGTGGGGAGGAATCTGTGGGTCTCTGGGATGGAACTGGAGTGGGTGCCTGCCTTCCTTCCCTCTGATTCGCGCTTCTGCTAAATTAGCAAGCGGCATGTTTTCTAGCATTGTTCCTTCCTTCCTTCCCTCTCTCATTGTCCCTTACTTCCCTCCCTCTTCGTCCCTTCCTTCCTCCCCCCCCTCCGTGCCCAGGAAGGGACAAGGGGAGGGGGATAGGCTGCCAGCGTGGCTGGGGGCTTTGCTGCCGGCAAACCTGCCGGTGCACAGGCAGAGACAGAGGAGAGCTCCACCCAGCTCACTTGCTCAGCTTTGCCAGAAGACATGCCGCTTGCTAAGTTAGCAGAAGCTCCAGGATCAGCGCCGGGCTACAGCTGATTCGCGCTTCTGCTAAATTAGCAAGCGGCATGTTTTCTAGCATTGTTCCTTCCTTCCTTCCCTCTCTCTTCGTCCCTTACTTCCCTCCCTCTTCGTCCCTTCCTTCCTCCCCCCCTCCGTGCCCAGGAAGGGACAAGGGGAGGGGGATAGGCTGCCAGCATGGCTGGGGGCTTTGCTGCCGGCAAACCTGCCGGTGCACAGGCAGAGACAGAGGAGAGCTCCGCCCAGCTCACTTGCTCAGCTTCGCCAAAAGACATGCCGCTTGCTAAGTTAGCAGAAGCTCCAGGATCAGCGCCGGCCTACAGCTGATTCATGCTTCTGCTAAATTAGCAAGCGGCATGTTTTCTAGCAAAGCTCGAACAAGCAGCTACAGTTGATCTGCGCTTCTGGGCTGCTCTGCAGAAGCACGGATCAGCTGTAGAGGCTCGCCCCGATCCTGGACAAGAGGGAAGGAAGGAAGGACGAAAGGGACAAGGGGAAAGAGGGAGGGAAGGAGGGACAAAGAGGGAGGTGAAGGAAAGGAAGGAACAAAGGAACGAAGGAAGGAAGGGACAATGGGAGAGGGAGGGAAGGAGGAAGAGACCAAGAGGGAGGTAAGGAAAGGAAGTTCCAGCCAGCAGAGGCTTGGCAGCCCGGCTGCCGAGGAACAGAAGAGCGCAAAGCCAAGGAGAAGGTGGCGGTTTCCTCCCAAAGGGGGCTCCTTTTCTGCACCCCTTCCCTGGGTTTGTGGGGAATTTCTCGTCACCAATGCTGACAGGTGCTCCTTCGAGCCCGGCGTGAGCTTTCTCGCCCCTTTGCTTCTCCCCCCCCCACTTTCGTGAGGATTGTGGCGCCCTTGGGAAGCCGACCGTGCTTTGAAGCTTAGGAGAGGAGGAGGAGTCCCTTCCTCCTTCCCTCCCTCTCTCCCTGTCAAGCCCCGGCGGGCTCGACATGAACGGGTGGAGGAGGAGTCGAGGATGGGCGGGGTGGCAAAGGAGACCGGCTGACAAGTGCAAGTTCGGGGGTCGCCAGCTGACGGGCACAGGAGTTGGGTGCTGCAGCAGCCTCCCCTTCGCTGACCTGCGTGCAGGAGAAGAAGTCAATCCGGTTGCTGCACAATGAGTCTCTGAGGAGGGCGGGGCCTTGCTCTGCACCTGCGCTCTTCATGCACCCCCTGCAGGGCACATTTGGTAGAGTTCGTGCAGACTGCCGCCAAGCAGCATATTTTCCACAAACAAGTGAGGTGGAGCAGAGGGGGGGAGGGAGAGAAGGCGGTTGACAAGCCCTGCCTAAGACCATCGGAAATATGTGTTTTCCGATGGTCTTAGGCGACCCCTGTGAAAGGCTCGTGCAACCCCAAAAAGGGTCGTGACCCACAGGTTGAGAACCACTGGTCTACAGCTGGGAGAGCCACACTTACGTCATCTTGTTTGCAACCATAAGATACATCAGAGTCTACAGCGGGGAGAGCTGCAGTCTCGGTGTCTTCTTCGGAAAAGCAAGACTAACAATGCAAGAAGGCCACACCGTACCAAGGTTAGAACTATGTGGTACCACTTTGGCTGTAAAGCTCACCAACTTGACAGCGAAGACGTTGTGCCTTGAACTACAGTCTACCACCTTCTACACAGACAGCAAGATGTCAAGCTACATCTACAAACAAAGCAGACATTTCTATGTCCATGTAGGTAACAGAATGAAAAGAGTTGAAACATCTTTGAGCCCTGAACAATGGCAACATGTGCCAACAGGTAAGAACTTTGTGAACCAAGCGAAGTGGCCCAACCTTGCCACACAGTTAATAGAATTGATCTGGCTAGAAAGTCCTGAGTTCTTGGCCTACCCAAACAGACAAATGCTGCAGAGACCAAAACGCTATGTACTTCCAGCTTCAGATCAACGTGCCAACCTTCGACTTCAGGCACCCAGTAAACGTCAACCAATCCGCTTCAAACCCCTGACTAAGCGGAAGCACCTGAGATTAGGCATAGTTTTGATCATCTTGATCACTTGTCTTAGCATCCCAAGAATGAACCTTATAGGAGTCTGCAAGGACTTACAGACTATTGAAGACATTTGCCATGACCCAGTGATTGACAAATGCCTGACGGCC
>NW_015387971.1:0-4337 GCF_001527695.2 Protobothrops mucrosquamatus | reverse complement strand
GTTATGCATGTTTGATACCAAGTTTTTACCTATTTAGTCACAAGTTAGTTAACATTGAGTACTGTATGCTTAATGCTATGTTTTTTGCTATTTCAGTTAGTTAGTAGTGGAAATTTAAATTTCCAAGCGGGGAGTGTTCTGGACCCTGGCAGTTATTGGGTTAAAGGCTGGGTTTGTCTTTAGGTCAGTGGGAGGAGTTCCTAAAGGGCATTGGGAGACTTCCTGGACACTAGCCACATGGGAGTTCTTTTGTTCATCTTGTTCATGGCATCCAGCCACACGGCTGGAGATCCCATAATCATCCCAACATGTGACATTTAAGAAGGAGAAGAGGGGAAAATCTAATATCAACTTACCTGGGGGACAATCAATATTGCAGAAACCTATTTTGGACGCACCTCTACAAACTGTAAGTCATTGTTTAGGATTCCCAGAATAAAGCAATATTTTCTGTTTGTTCCTCTGAGTTATCTATCTGTTCCGGATTGGAATAAGGCAAAATCTCCTGTCTAGGATAGAATAGGTGTGTTTGTAAGACATACTGACCTAACCATAATTAAATTGATACGCGTTCCCCGGCTCAACTCAAATTTTATAGAATTTCATTGTTGAAAGAAAAGTCTTCATCCTGGTTCATCCAAGCCAGGGATAAATAAACAACATGGCGACTGCTTTAGAAAGAAGGTTGCCGTTTATTGAAGAGCCAGAAAGATGGTTCTTGCAGGAAAGGGGAGAGAAGTGGGAAGTAGGTTTTTATAACCTCTGAAGCCTTTTGTTTGGAATAGTTTCCTGTTCCTGTTTTAGGCTTTGTATTTCCTGTGTCACGTATTCTGACCTGAGTCTGGGTGTGCCTTTCTGGTATTCTTGATCGTGGTGGGTTAGTCCTATTATCATATCCTGCTTCCCTGGTGATGGGGCTAATGACTCCTAGAGTTTGGGTGGGGTAAGCAGATTTTAGGTGTCTTTGTCTTCTTGATCTCCTAGCTGGGGCCTTTCTGATGGTTTACATTTGCATTTGTACAGGGCTGGCTTCTACTTGGGACAGAGAGACTTGGGGGCAGGGTTGGTTTCTGCTTTTAAAATCCTTTTGAGGAAATATGTTTTTCTGCCCTTTTAATATTTCCTTCTCTGGGGGGGGGCTGACTTCCCTCATCATGATACATTGAACTATTAACAAATCACACAGGCTGTCTTTATCATTTTATCACTTGGTTGGCTCCTTTGACCTTGATATATCATGCAAACACAGCCAATAGTAAGAAATCCTTTCTATTTATTTACAAACTGATTTGTATATTTGAAGAAAAGGAAAAAGTTGGTATCTCCAGATAATGCCTTCAACAATTTCAGTAGATATTCATTAGAATGCAGTAGGATAGTTTTTGCATAGAAAAAAGAAAATACCTCAGTATCCTTGTAAAATCTGTCCTCTGGAAAGGCACAGCTCCAATGCAAATTAATGACCCATCAGACCTGAACAATGCAGTAATGGAGAACTACTAGGGAGCAAGGAGATAAGATAAATTGCAGGTCATGTCTGATGTGATCTTATAAACACATTCCTGTATCTAATAAAATTGACTACAGATTATACTAGCTGGAAGAAAATGGATGTAATTGAAATCCACTTATACAATAAGAAGAATACTTGAAGAAGTACACCAGCAAGTTAAAATCTCATAAATCAGCTAATTGGATATCTTTCAAGTAAATTGTTTTCAAAGGTTCCCGGGTATAAGGCAGATAACTGAAGGTATTCCTAGGACATTAAAGGCAAGTAGGGTCCCAGAGGCAACTTCTCCATGTTAATATAAAACGTCCTATAAGCCACTTCCCAAATGAATTCATCTACTATTTTGCATATTTCCGCCAGGCAATTTGGTACTATTTTTGTATTTAAATTTGTATTTTTAATAAAAGGACAAATGGTTAGTCCTTCGGTGACTGAGTTCACATATAAGCTATGGTTTCCTTAACTATGATAAATGGGATAAAAAACATACAGTTGGCTGCATTCAGATAATTTACCGCATCAAAATCAGAGAAGCTGTGTTATTATTTAAAGTGATGTCTGTCTCAATATCATCAGTTAGCAACAGGATTTCATCAACTGAATTACTATTAATCAAAGTGAATTGTGAACTAAGTCATAGACATAGTGCTATTGTGTAGAAATAAAACCTCTACTGTCATTCCTAACAAGTGACATTTCCAACAATATGGAATGCATAAGGCAAGAAGAAACTTGGAAAGTAATGTCATATTGACTAGTGAAGAAATAGTTGAGCTGATGTGACTGAAAAGAAAAAAAACTGAAAAAAAATATATGGAACCACTGGTGGACTTCCATTTTTAATTCATATTTCTACACAATTAAAAAAAACAAGATCTTTTTTACTTGAACAACAGCTAGTCTGTTTGCATGTTGATGTGGGGCTTCTGTGCTTAATCTATATAAATAAAAATGTAAATGTTCGTTTGTTCAAAATCTTAAATCTCCGAAAGTTCTTCACCGATTGCTTTGAAATTTTGACACAACGTTGCATTCGAATACGCACGTGTTTTTATATACCTACTATTATATAGATGTCACACTTGTGACAGGTAAAAACATGATATATTACAAACGTGCGCTTTCTCTTTTCTTTCTTTTCCATTTAACCAGACTGAGCCACAGCAACGCGTGGCTGGGTACAGCTAGTCTTGCATAAATACCTAGCTGTATTCAAGTGTATTTATTCTGGCAGCTGATTCTATACCTTGAAATCAATTCCACTGAGTTCAATGGAGCTTAAGTTGCAGGGTCAGTACAGGCTATTCTATTGCATCATGGATTTTAGTTTGTACTACTTTCAGACATTGAATTGAATTGAATTGAATTGCGCTGCACTGCACTGAACTTTATTTGGCCAAGTGTGATTAGACATACAAGGAATTTTTCTCCAGTACAGAAACACTCAGTGTACATGCAAAGCAACAGAATCATCGTCATCATCATCATCATACCAATAAAAGGGGAGGAGTAAAGAAGATAATAAGAATAAATAATAATACTATAGTCACACTACATGGGTAAATACTGTATACATAGACAGCACTGTGAGAATTAGGTGTTCAACAGAGTGATGGGACTAAGAATGTATTCTTTGGAATAATAGGTTTATTTGTATGAAAACTATTATGTAATGGAATGAAGAAAATTGAAGAGGTGTTTTAGATTTGGATTGACTTAATTAATTGAATGTTAATTTAATAAGATGATGTTTTTGTTTGATAATATGGATGTTATTAGGTATGATAATTAACTGGATGAAATTTGAATCTCGTCCAATGGACTGAAATGATTTAAGGTTTGATATTATCTTGTTATCTTAAAGAGATTGATTGATTGATGGATTAGATATGTATAGGATAGACTAATATTTTATTTTAATTAGGAGATATTAGTGGAAGAAGAAATAAACAAGACTTATGATAAAATTAAGGAACTAGAATATACCTGGAAGGGATACCTGAATTGATAATGTGTTTATTTAAAGTTAAATTTGATTATGGTAATTGTAAATTCATAAAGCTCTAAAACAGGTTTAGGATTAATAGAAATTTAAATTAGAAATGGACTATCTTAAATATATTAAGCTATTTGAGGGAAATAGAGAGGGAATATTTGATGTATTGATTTGAGTTATTCATATATGGTTTTATTTCTGGATGTTTGATTACCCCAGCACCACGGTGTGTCTTGAGCACTTTGTTCTAAGAATTAAAAAACCAATAAAATTTGTTTCAAAAAACAAAACAAAACAGAGTGATGGGATGAGGGAAAAAACTGTCCCTGTGTCTAGTTTTGGCATGCAATGCCCTATAGCACCATCCTGAGGGGAGAAGTTGAAACAGTTTATATTCAGGATGTGAGGGATCTGCAGATATCTTCTCAGCCATCCTTCGACCCATGCAATATTCTATATTCTAGTATGGACAATCTCCTCTTCCCAAGACATTGGCTATAAAACTAAGACTGCTGGGAAGGATAACCCAATTCACCTGTTGAGAACCAAATGGGAAAAGACAGTGTAAGTCTCAAGAGATCTACAGAATCAAACAAAAGCCTGCCTACACCAGATACCAAGTTGGATGGTGTTGGAAACGTGATTAAAATACCAACAAAATTGGATTGGTAAGAAAAAGAGTTTATTCTGCAGAAAATAGAAAAGCGGTTTGCAAAGCGCGGTGGATCCTGGTGCAAGACTTCAACAGGAAGTTCTAAACCCAGAGACCACACCTAAATATTCAAACTCACAACATTATATACACTCCTATCGCGACGCCCCCATCCC